>NC_133391.1:17813597-17935005 GCF_047511655.1 Castor canadensis | reverse complement strand
GCATACCCAGAAGGCCACATTCTACTCACTTAACCACACTTAATTTGAAAGTTTATGCTAGTTTAATTTTTCTCCAAGGGGAAAGAGAGAATCATAAATATGGGAAAGTCAGGTTTCTTTTTCCTTCCCTGAAACAGGAAGGTGATTTCCTGTCAATCCTGGTGAAGAGACAAATGGGCTGCTGCTTTAAAATATAAATAAAAGGGAGAAAAAGCAAATGCTTTTCCAGTACAGCTATGCTGTAGTGGTGAGACATGAAGAGTCTTGAAATTCCCCCAAAGCCTTTATATAATAAATAACATGAGTTATCTGCTTAATCAAACTATGTAAAATAAAAATACTTCCTACATGCAGCTTTTTTTTAAAGAACATAAATCTACACTCTTTTGCCTTTGTTAACAGAAAGTGTTTCCAAGGTGGCACAAAGAATGGCTGTTATCTTTGGCTTTCTTTAGTTTAAGAAATGAAATCTTTTTCAGGTTTCTAACTCACGCTGGCTGGAATATGACCTTGGTCTCTCTCGAGCTTATCTTCAGTGGGTAGCACCTACAGCTCTGCAAATCAGTCCATAATCTTTTAATATCTTCTGCATGTGCAGTTTTAAAGCTTAGGCATGGCACAGAAATCATCCTTTACCTCAAGGACTCAGGATTCTTATGGCTGGCCAGATACAAGGTTTTCACAAGGACAGTGGGAATCAATGAGTGGTATGCTCAAAGCTATATAAAGCAGGATGCTTCCTCTAGTTGTGCCTGAGATAAGGAATAGTGGCTTCTATTTGCATAGAAATGATGCAAATCAGGAGCTTTACATATACTTGAGCTCAGTGCAGTTCTCACACACAGCACCACACCAAAGGTAAAATAAGCATATTCTACCTGGAAATCTTGACTAACTAAAAAGTTGTCCTGGACTGAAATAACACATGATTCTCTGAATTACCAAAGGATCCTCTTGGGAGTCAGGGTTTGCAATCAGTATCAACTTTATTGACCCTCTTTCCAAAAAGGATGGAACAGAGGCAGTAAACTAATGCATAGCAGTTGGCAACCATCCTTATAACACCATGGAAATAAGGATTTCACTAGCCCTTCCGCTATTAACTGAATATGGAATGCTCCCAGATTCATGTGTTGACTGTTTGGTCCCCAACTGGTTGCACTATCTTCAAAGGTTCTGGAAACTTTAGATGGGGCCTAGTTGAAGGAAGTAGGTCACTGGAGGTTCTCATTCCCTTTCTTACTCTCTCTGCTTCCTGTCAGCCAGGAGGTAAACAGCTTCCTCATCTACATACTCCTGCCACCATGATGTTACATCAAAGTGCATGTGATCAAACACCCAAGGAATGAACCCCATGAAACCATGATCCAAAATAATTATGTTGTTTCCATCAGGTATTTGGTCCTGGTGCTGATAAAAGTAATGTATCTTCTCCTCCAAATACATCTACCTGAGGCTTTCATGAAATCCCAGTCCTCAGGAATATAGGAAGGTGAAAGGAACTAGGACAGGATAATCATCATAGGTTTAAGGAGTGATCTATGTATGATCTTCTACTAGTTAAATGCTTACTTGAATTGTATGTCCCACCACTTTCAAGGAAAAACTAGAAAAGATTTTTATAAAACTAAAATAATAGACCCTGGCATTATAATCATTCAGTATAAAAAAGAAAAGGACAAAGAAAATATAGTGTTACCTATTAAGAAAATTCACTCCTTCTTTTCATTGCTCATACACATGCTCAATATTAAGAGAGCAAAATATATGCCAGCTAGTCTACAGCTCCACATGTCCCTCCATAACCCATCCCCAAGAAACAAGAGGAAATGATTCAAAGTGAAAAGAAAAACACAATTTTACAAAAAAGGCAGATGATTAAATTATCAAAGCATGCTTCCAGGCAAGACTCAAAAGCCAACAACTGAGCAATGCTTACTCCTGAGTAGTCTGGTCAAGTACTTACCCAGCCCTCTCTCAGCCTCTTCCATCTCCAGTTTTAATTTGCTTTCATGCTGAGAGCTGAATAGAAAGTAACCCTGCCAACATGCTCTCTAACCAATGTAAGAAGACTACAGATATTCCACTTAATAACAGACAAATAGAATCACTTTAAAGGTAAAAAATGCATGCTTTATCTGTTGTTATTTACGCTGTAGTAGGTATTTTGTTTATGTCAACTCAGTAAATTTCACAATCTCATGAACCTCATGCCCAAGATCATGAATGAATCAAAAAGTAGTGTACTTAACTAAAAATTTTAATGCAGATGTTTAATACTGTTTAGTGTGTATTAACTGTGAATAGTATCCAATGGTGAAAGCTGACTCACCCTTGCCATATCCACCAAGAAGCTTTCAAACAGCTTCCAAATGTGATGACTTGTGTAGATTTCCTTCATCTCTACCTCTGTGTCAACGTAGCAGTGATTAACAAAGTTCACGTAAGCAATCTTCACCTGTGCAATTTTCAAATACAAAAGAAAGTTCATTTTCTTTATTGATCATTTCCAAATATCAGTTATGAAAGGGTAAATAAAATTCACATCTACCCAGAATGCACTGCCATTGCCCTTCTTTTGCTGCCCTGACCCCCAGGACTGAATACATGGCCTAGTTCTCCATTCTCCTATGCCCAGTGGTTGATGTGAGAACAAGCACTTTACTCAAGTCAAGCCTATCATCTTCCAGATACTAGTAGTCTAAAAAATCTCCAAGAAAAATGAACCACAAAAAAAATCATGTAAATCATTTCAGGGGGTTCACAGAATCCAAGTTAGAACCATTAGGAATTCAGGGCCAGCTTCATGCTCTTCTAGGGCTTCCCCTGCTTGACTGGGGTCTAACAGCTGTCAATGGCAGGGGCCTACGTCCAGGATGGTTGAAGGGTAGGGAGAGATCTGTACCCATCTTCCTCCCACAGTCAGTGTCAATGATCCTCACAGAAGCTAAAATTTATTCAGTGTTTACTATGTGACAAACACCCTCAGCACTTTGTATACACTATCTTACTTAATTGAATCCTCCTTGGGCTAGAGGTGTGGCTCAAGTGGCAGAGTTCCTACCTAGCAAATGTAAGGCCCCAAGTTCAAACCCCAGTACTGCCAAAAACAAAAACAAACAAACAAAAAAAACAGAGAGAGAGTACACGTTAGAATCCTCCATCAATCCTATATGGTAAATAATACAATTATTTTACTTTAAAATTTGGAAATTGAAGATGGAAGAAGTAACTAGTTGAGTATGTCACATGATTAGGAAGGATATAGGATTCTGACTCATTATTTAATTAATTCAAAACATATTTATTGAGTGTCAGCTCTGGTTCAGACAATACAATAATGAACAGACACAGACTTGCCTGTTACTGTCCTAGAGCATATGCTCTTGGAAAAGAATGTGTGCACTAAGACATTTGTTAACTAATAAAATTCAAATGTCCATTCCAGACTTGACTAAGGGAGGCCAGGGAACTCATTCCTGAGGAAGTAAAGCTTGGGTCAAGATGTGAAGATGTGAAGGGTCAGCTATCTTCACCTTTGTGTCACTCAAGTGAACACAAAGGTAAGAACGGTGTTGTCAGAGGGAGTTGCATATGGGCAGAGGCACAGCCACAACTAGGACCCAAATAAGGATGTATCCCAAGATTTCCTCACTGCACTACATCAACCCATTTGAGGTATGATGTACCCTTGGGCTGAGGTGCCAAAAATTCCGTGGAATTTCACAAAAATATTCTTTCTAGTCCATCACTACCTAGAACTATTTGGAAAAAGGAAATTTAATCCTGACACCTTTTTAAATTACTGTGATTTAAAATGTTTGATGTTATGTCATCTTCAGTATATCACACACTTATGAACTTTGTAATAATACACCACAATACTAGAAAAGAAAGAATTTATTTCAGTTTACACTCCTGGAAGTCCCATTACTAGAACACTGTTGGCAGACAACCCACTTCCGCTAAGGATTTTGTTGGGATTTGTTGTTGTTGCTGTTGTTGTTTTCTAATCATTGGAGCCCACCTAGGACACAGGGGGTGAAAAATGATATATGAACAATTCAAAATATGTATGCATGGTTTTGAGACTGCAATTCCATAAAGCAAGATAAACCTGTGGAATCTAATATGTGATCCTGCAAGAACTCTCCCAGCCTCCAACCAAATGACTGTGATTCACTTATGAATAACCTATTTTATGTTCAAGAACATAACTGAGGCTATAAGTAAACCATGCCATTAGGGCCCATTGCCATGTTCAGAATTCAAGAGACATTTGCAATTGCTTCCAGTAAAGGGGTCTTTCCTCTTAACTTCTTATAGAACTAAAAAAGTATACATTAATGCTTTTTAAATTTTCTAAATTAAAAAGCTAATAAAACTCTTCAACAAAATGTATGATCTCATTATAAGTATTAGTGGGGAAGACTTGTGACACTCAGATGGATGTAAACCTCAGTGACAGCTCTTTAGGTGCTAGCTTCACCAGACTTACCTCAGGAATGCAGTCATCGTGGGTCACCACCCTCACGATGTCGTCCAGGGGCAGAAGGGAATTACATTTGATTTCAGTGTAGACATTTTTGCCCTCTGTGCATGCAGCCAGCAACTCCACGAGGGTTATGTGGTAGGCCAAGGGGCCACACTCATCCCCTCGGGCTCTCTCTGAACACATCATATGGAGAAGGATTGGAAATGATGCTCTGTCATTGTAAAATATCAGCACGTCTTCACCCCCATTTATCAACTGAAATGATAACAAGTGAGAATCTACATTCAGTCTAAACGTTCCTTCTTATAGCTCTTTGCAAGGCTTGATCCATCTGGACACACATGCATCTCTTGCAAGAATATAGGTAACGTTGCAAAAGCAGAAGTATGGCAAGGCAAGAGCGTAGGAAGCTTACAGTCGTATGCCAAGTGATCGAGTCTGGGAGATACAGAAACAGCAGACAGGTAAGAACTAAACATCACAGACATCACTGATAGCGAATTGCTCACCAATGAGCTACATACTGACATCAAGCCTATAAGAGAATAAAGTTATTTTTCTGTACGTCATATGGAGGACTTCACTGCCAAAGCACAAGCGCTCTCTTAAGTCTAAACTTTACAAAAATAGAATAAGATGTTGTTTTAGCCACTTTAGTAGTAACTAGATAAGTAAGCCAGCACATTGAGCCAAATATAACTCTACCAAGATCTGAAAAATTCCAGGGTTAATGGGAAGGCATCAGTAGAGAACAGAGGTAAGAGTAGAGATGGGAGAAATAGAGAAAAAGAGGACTTAAATGAGGCAAAGAAATGAACCCACAGAGCCTTTCAGGAAAGAACTCCCCCTCAAATTCTGTTATATAATTTTAATGGGGAATTCCAGCAGGAGGCAATTTTATGGCCAAAAAAACACCATAATGTGTTATTGTCTATTATCGGTACCAATTTTCTAACCCCAATATGAGATATTTTTTGGCAGTTAGCAAAGCATATATAATTTTTAATCCATTATTATTTATTATTTTTATTTAAGTTGATAATATCTAAAGTCAACTAATTCGCTCACTTTGATGGTCTGTGTCAAAAATATGTATTATATCCTTATACACAACAACTCTTCATCTAATAAGTGTCAGGGGAATGGTTTAAGTATTTGCTGTTTTCTCGTTTTAATTCTTTTAGATCAGATTACAAAATCATATTCGTTTCCACACATTTCTAGACAATGAAGAATTAATGCAAATGTTAATACAGCTTTTGAAAAAGGTAAATTTTATGAGTTTATAACGTTCCTTTCAATGTTTAATGACAATAATTTCCATTTAAAACTCCAAGGTCTACACAAACTCTAAAGTTGATACGGAAAGAGTAGGAAATACTCTGGAGTTAGTAGGTATAGGTAAGAACTTTCTCAACGAAACCCCAGCAACACAGCAACTAAGAGATAGCATAGACCTCCTAAAACTAAAAGGCTTCTGTTCATCAAAAGAAATGGTCTCTAAACTGAAGAGAACACCCACAGAGTGGGAGAAAATATTTGCCAATTATACATCAGACAAAGGACTGATAACCAGAATATACAGGGAACTTAAAAAACTAAATTCTCCCAAAACTAATGAACCAATAAAGAAATGGGCAAGTGAACTAAACAGAACTTTCTCAAAAGAAGAAATTCAAATGGCCAAAAAACACATGAAAAATGCTCACCATCTCTAGCAATAAAGGAAATGCAAATTAAAACCACACTAAGATTCCACCTCACCCCTGTTAGAATAGCCATCATTAGCAACACCACTAACAACAGGTGTTGGCAAGGATGCAGGGAAAAAGAAACCCTCTTACACTGTTGATGGGAATGTAAACTAGTACAACCACTCTGGAAAAAAATTTGGAGGCTACTTAAAAAGCTAAACATTGATCTACCATTTGATCCAGCAATACCACTCTTGGGGATATACCCAAAAGACTGTGACGCAGGTTACTCCAGAGGCACCTGCACACCCATGTTTATTGCGGCACTATTCACAATAGCCAAGTTATGGAAACAGCCAAGATGCCCCACCACTGACGAATGGATTAAGAAAATGTGGTATCTATACACAATGGAATTTTATGCAGCCATGAAGAAGAATGAAATGTTATCATTCGCTGGTAAATGGATGGAATTGGAGAACATCATTCTGAGTGAGGTTAGCCTGGCCCAAAAGACCAAAAATCGTATGTTCTCCCTCATATGTGGACATTAGATCAAGGGCAAACACAACAAGGCGATTGGACTTTGAGCACATGATAAAAGCAAGAGCACACAAGGGAGGGGTGAGGATAGGTAAGACACCTAAAAAACTAGCTAGCATTTGTTGCCCTTAATGCAGAGAAACTAAAGCAGATGCCTTAAAAGCAACTGAGGCCAATAGGAAAAGGGGACCAGGAACTAGAGAAAAGGTTAGATTAAAAAGAATTAACCTAGAAGGTAACACCCACGCACAGGAAATCAATGTGAGTCAACTCCCTGTATAGCTATCCTTATCTCAACCAGCAAAAACCCTTGTTCCTTCCTATTATTGCTTATACACTCTCTTCAACAAAATTAGAGATAAGGGCAAAATAGTTTCTGCTGGGTATTGAGGGGGTGGGGGGGGAGAGGAAGGGGGCAGAGTGGGGGGTAAGGGAGGGGGTGGGGGCAGGGGGGAGAAATGACCCAAGCCTTGTATGCACATATGAATAATAAAACAATAAAAAAATAAATTAATTAACAACAACAACAAAAAAAACCAAACTCCAAGGTCTAAAGATGAACTAATTTTAAGATTCCTATGGGGCAAACTGAACCAATCGGGCAATATCTCCTAATTTCCAAACTGAAGGCATGTAACTATGAAAATGTCCCAAACCAATGAATCTACCATGTAACTGTCTGGTAGCCATGTGTGGAAACTTCCTTAATCCACATGGGGCACTGGAGAACTAGTCCATCATAGAGAAGTGATTTATCCAAATACCCTGTCATCCGCTGGTTCCCAGTGAATAACATATTCATGACATAAATCTCCCTCAATGTCACTCATCAAAATCCAGAG
Source organism: Castor canadensis (assembly GCF_047511655.1). Classification (NCBI taxonomy): domain Eukaryota; kingdom Metazoa; phylum Chordata; class Mammalia; order Rodentia; family Castoridae; genus Castor; species Castor canadensis. Next base: position 17,927,431 of record NC_133391.1, on the reverse strand, counting down.
GGCAAAACAAATTAATTACATCATCTGTTTGTTTTTCTTAAATGTGTAATTTACTCCACAAAGCAAGTTTCCATAGACCGTAACAAAGTCTTGACAAACAGTTTTTATTAATTAATTTGGTTTTCTTCAAAGCCTTTACAAATAATGGCAGAGAACACCCACTCTATAATTCAGAAACAGCAACAACAGCACAAGCAGTGTTCAGACTCTGTTATATTACTGAAAACTTAACAACATACCACTTTGTCAATTTAATTCCAAATAATCTTCTGAACTCATAAGATTTTACACATTATTTAACACATCCAAATTCATCATGGATCAAAAGGAAAAACTCTTAGGAAATCATAAACTCCTGCTGCACTGTGCTATTCAGTAGACTGGTACAAAGCACACCTGCGCTTAAGGAGTCATGATTAAATAGAAAAATTCCACACTGGTGTTATTGGGGTTCTTATACTCTAAATTGACAGAAAATACATACCGAGCATATTGCTTACGTGAAACTGATAAAATGCGCACTGAGAACATACCTCTGTCATGACCATATCCTGGCATTTCTTGACGTATTTGCCATCTGCTTTTACGATTGTTTGCAAAAACCGCAGGTACTGCACGTGGCGGCCATGTGTCTCGATGCAGTGCACGAAGTGCTGCACAACCCTGTCGCTGATCTCATTGCACAGGTGGAAGTTGTTCATGAAGATATGCCGCATGGTCTCTGCCTCAAGGAGCTGCACAGAGCAGGAGGAGGCTTCATGATGACCACAAGACAAGCTTCATCCTACCATCCTCAGACTCAACTCCCTGCCTGCAGTCAGCGGCACATTTTATATGCAAGTTCTCTATAAAATGCAAGGAGATCAGGAACCACTGAGAGAAACTCAGTTCCTTGTATTCATGAAGCGCAGTGTGCCAGGAATTTAATTATGTTATTGGAAGTCAGCTCTTCCTCAAGATCTGCTTAAATGCACTCCACAGACCACAGCTGGCTCCACCTTTGACTTTCCTAATCTACCTTACCATGGTATTGTCAAGTTAGTTCTCTGTTCTACCGTATCTTTTTTCTAACATTACACATGTATAGTGAAACTGTCAATTGCACATAAGATTTGTGTAATTTTCAAGTTAGTTAAAAGGTTTCCTTAGTGGAAATTTAAAAGTAATTTTAGGGAGAGAATCTCTATAGGGTAAAATGATGTAACAAAGACTTTAAAAACTCTATGCATTAATGCTGCTAAAATACAATCAACCCACTTTACTGTAAGTAGCAAAGGTCACTACAATACTTACACCAGGAGTTAAAAACAAATTCAGATGTTTATGAAGAAGAACTTGATTCTGTGGATTTCCCCGACAGAAATTCTGCAGGAACGTGTGGGCTAGATTCATCACTTCATTCATTTTCTCATCATTCTGTAAGTTGAAGAGTAGCACAGGACAGAGAAGCAAACCTGAGTACATGTGCTGTAACACACATATCCTTTTTCTACATATGCACTTCTCTCTCCCCATCCCATGCCTCCTTCCTCCACCCTCTACCAGCCAGTCCCATCTCTTCTCTGTGTTTTACATCTTTCTCTCCTTTTCCTTATTTTTCCTCATACCCGTTCTCATCCACTTTTTCAGTCCTTTGCTTCACAGTTCATCTTTCTTTCTCCCCAGTCTTTCTGACAGTCACCACATGTTCCCATCTCTGCACATAACTGCCTCCTCCTCTCCTGCCTTGTCCCACACTTGCTCTGGTCCCTCTTCCTCACCTCTGTCCCTTTTATTTTGTTTCTCTTCCTTCTCTGCTGCCCCCTCAGTGCCTCTCACTCTCCTCTCTTAAACTCCTTTTCTCAGTATGTCTGCATCTGGCTGTTTCTTCTTCCCTTTCTCCTCTTTTCCCATACTTCTTACTTCCTGCTGCTTCTTGCAGCATCTATTCCCTCCCCTTTTTTCCTACTGTCAATTTGCACTCTTTCTCCTCCCTGCTCTGCCTCGCGCTCTTTCTCCTCTCTACTCACTTTACCTCTCTTCCTGCATCCTGTACATTTCTCTAAATGTCATCTTCACCTTAATGGCCCCTTCCATCTCTCTGCCCCTGACTCTTATTTCCAGTTTCCTTTTCCTTTCCCCTTGCCTCCTCCTTCTTTTTGTCCCCTCTTCCAGAACACACATAACTCTTATGTGGCTTCCCTTATCCACTGTCATTTCCAAAGTCCTGACATATGCTACTACCATTGCTTATAGGAAGCTCAGTAAGAAACTGAGGTCTCAAAATGTACAGAGAATGCAAAGTTACCTTCTTAAAAATGGCTGTTGTTATTGTTCTTCTTATTATTTTTGCAGTACTGGAGACTGAACTCAAGACCTCACACATGCTAGTCAAGTGCTCTACCACTTAAGCCCCATCCCTGGCCCTTTTGTTTGCATGTTGTTTTTGAGACAGGGTCTTAAGATGCCTTTGCTGAGGCTGGCCTCAATCTCACTATCCTCCTGACTCCACCTCCTCAGTAGGTAGGAATACAAGTATGAGTCACCACATGTGACTTAAAACTGATCTTTTGACATCACTGAAGCCATCTAAAACGTTCAGACACAACTGACTGTCCCTTTTGTTACATGCTTATTGTTAGAGACTCGATGCTTTCATGTTTTGAAGACAATCCATATGAAATGAGCTTAATGTTTTCATTATTACTAACCCAAAGGTCTATCATTTATGCCACCTATAACCAAACGAGCAGCCTAAGGTTATGAACAAACCCAATACCTCATATTTTAATTAAGGATAAATTAACTAGACTAATAAATAAGACAAAAACATTCCTAAATAAGAAATAGGAAAGTTTTATTTCAAAATCTCCTAACATATTTTTTACTTGTGTGATCCAGAAATAGTTAGAAGACAACAAAAACTTTTTAAGCACAGAAACAGCCAATTCCCACTGAAAAGGTGGCCCTACAGACCACATTAGGGCCTGTGCTACTACATTTCATGTTTCTTTGAAATTCTTATCCTATGCTTTTTGTGTTTCTGAACATCCCAGTCATTAAAACTAAGCAGTTCCATAAGAACAAAGTAATAGCAAAACACTCAGTGCTGCAGATTCAGTATTAGAAGGGAATTTACATTGTGTCCAATGCCCTTGTTACAGTATCAGGCAGAATAGTTCTGATAATAAATACTGACGATTTAATACCTCTATTGCCTTTCACTCTGTGCATAGTTTGAATTATGCTACCTTAGGAATGGTATGATTTGTAAATTTACGTATTGGAAAACTAAGTCAAGTGGAGCAGGCAATCCAGTGAGAGTTCAAGAGGGGCAGGGTCCACACAAAGAAAGGCCTCTCATATCGAGTTGAAACCCCAGGCAGATAAAGAGGGTATTTAACCTGGAGGCTATCAGAGATTGAGCGAGGTACCATACATAATGGGCACATTTCCCCCTGTTGGAGAATAGAGACATGGTGGGAAAAAAAAAAAAAAGAAACTAAAACGAGCCCTGTGATTTTGAAATTAGAGGTACTGGTGGCTTTCAATAATGTCTAGATAAGTGAGAAAATAAGTATGAATGTAACTTGTATGCAAACACACACAAATTATACACACACACAGAGTAAATAGTATTTCTATTCAGGGGGCCTGAGGAGAAACATCTCAATAGCAAAACTCACGCTCACTTCTCAGAGTTATGCTCCTAACTACCATTCCCCACCAAATGGAACTGCGGTTTCTATAAGAAATGGCTGAGTCCAGGGTTGGAGCCAAAAGAAAACAAGATGCAACCAGAATGCTTTACTGTGCCAGAAAGCAAGAAAGTACCCACAGATCGATTGGCACACATTAGAGGACAGAGATTCTAGCTTGAAGGGGCATCACAGCACCAAATCTGAGAATCAAAATAGTGATAGAAACCTACTATAACCTGTTGAATAAAACAGGCATCCATATGTCCATACTAGTAAGAATAAAAAAATGAAAGTTGGATGAAGAATGAGATATTTACTTAGCTTCACAGAACCTTTTAACAAAACACGTATTACAAAGAGAAACCAGAACTTCTAAATGGAGAAACCTGGCAGACAAGTGATCAAAGTAGTCAATATTAATAACAAGGTAAGTCAAAACCACATACCACATACTGGGATCAATGAGAAATTAGCACCCCTCTATTATGTCCTGTCAAAGAGCTGAAACCTAATTCAGTCATACCAGGAAACAAGAGATGACACAAATTAGGAGGCATTCTTCAAAATAATTGGCTATCTGCAAAAGAGTCAATGTCACGGAAGTTTCAGCATTAGGAAACTTAAGTAGACATGACAACCAAACGCGCATGGTTTGGTCAATCAGAACACGACTGAGATAATGGGAGGGATGCGAATGGTGTGTGAGATTTGGTGACAGTAGAGTGCCACACTTTGCAGATCCAGAAGGCTGCAGTGTGGTCATGTAAACACATGTCCTTGTTTATGTTAAATGTGTGCTGCAGGAATAGTGGCACTAGGTGGGGATGACACTCAAAAAGTAAGGAAGAAAAACTCCTTTATAACTTTGTGATGCACTTGAAACTGCATCAAAAAGCAAAGGCAAGAGTAACTAAGGACAAACCTTCTCGTAGGGTATCTGCAGAAGATCCAGAACCACCGAATGAGCCCCCATGTTCTTCAGCAGGCGCTGATGTTGGTTCCGACACTTTTTATTCTGCACACAGAGTTTACTTAGCCTAATCAAAATCTTTAAAAGGAAGAAAAGCATTAAATACAACAATCAGCAATATTAAATGTAACACATAAGCAAAAATTATTTTTCATGTAAATATAGCCTACATAAAATATTTCATATCAGCTGACCTCCTTTACAATCCGGTAGTTATTGCTTTTATTGCTGTCAATCTGTGGTGTCTTTGCTCCATCTTGCACTGGACTTAACATGTTTGATTCCTAAAACAGACACAAATATCTATTTTATGCCATATGCATATCTGTGCAATAAACACTATATACAGTTTACAGTTGTTTTATAATAAATTACTTCTCAACCTTTTTATTATATAAAAAGTTCCTTGACTTGAATAAGCCTTGTAAATCACTACTACCAAATAAAATCCAAATTAGGAGATAAATAACATTACTGAACATTAATGAATTAACTTAAAATTGAAAGTCATTGTCCACGTTGCCTATGTATAAATACATGTAAATTTCAGGAATATCATGATTTTATATTGTCTATAACAGTAAAAATTCAGGGCAAAAAAGATATGACTTTATTGTCAGGAATAAACTAGGGAAATACAGAATGAAGGAGCGCATCACAACAGCTGAACCCATCTGGGAGGGGAGAGAAGAACAACTCAACCCTAGGACTCTGCCAGGTTACCATGACACCCTTGAGAGTCATGACCTGGGGCCAACGAAGCATGCACAGAGCCATGAAAATGAAGACTGTAAAATAAAACTTAAAGGAAGAATACTATTTCAAATGACAAACATCCAAACACCAAAAATATTTAATGATAACAGTCATGATCCAAAGCATCATAATAAAGAACAAGTATAAGAAATGTATACATTTTAAATATCACTATTGGAATCATGATATAAAAAGTACCAATTACCAACAATTCCACACAGAACATTTATTAAGACTTAATACAGGCCTGGCAACAGACACTGCTGATGGATCTAAGTGTAATAGAAGACACTGTCTTTATCACAAGAAAATGACTTGAACTGGGTAGAATTCACTATTCAGACAGAGAGAGGTAAGGGGAAAGTGACAGCTTTATGAAGAAGGTCAAGTTTAAGCCAAGGCCTTCCAAGATGAAAACTACATAGTCAAGCATAAGGGATGGGTGGGTGGGTAAGGGAAAGGTTGCACCATAACCAAAGGTACTGAAGCACAAGCCAGCACGACACTGCAGAGAGCAAGCACTGACAGTGCATGCTGCAGAATGCACGATTATCCCCGATTTACAGTAATCACAAAATCGCACTTGTGGTGAACATCAAGTTCAACTTGATGTTGGTTTCTTGTAATTAAGAGGACCTAAGTTTAAGCTCAGAGAAAAGTAAGAAAGACACATGCAGCCAGTCAATATAATTTCATACGTCCTAAGCTGTTTTTCCTATGTCCAGGATAAATCACACAATTAATAATAACAACAATAACAAATACTCTGCTTTCTAGTAAAGCTGTATTCTGATGAAAGGCTTCATTCAAGCTGCACAGCATCTCGATCCGTTTTAATCCAGCAGTACTCATGAGTCAGCTTTGCCTCCTCCTTTGTTCTTTTCCCAGGAAATCTGTGGCCAGGCTCCCAATCTGAACCCCATGTTAGCAAGTGACCTCCTCTCCCATTTGCTAAGCAGACAGAAATCCCCATAATGAAATTTCCTCTTTTCTACCTGAATATTTGCAGTGTTGCCAACCAACAGTTCCATCTTTCCTGCTGGGTCTGAGAACAGAGCTTTTGATGGGAGGATTTTGAAAATTTCACCTTCCTGCTCCCTCTCTATCTCCAGTTCTTATACACACAGCATTTTCTACCATCTGCTGACTTCTCATCTTTTCAAAAACATGGTCAGACTGAGGCTATCCAAGCACACTCAGTGATACCGTCCATCTCTAAAAGTGGTCTTGCCTCTCAGATTATTGTTTCACTAACTGTCTAAAACTGTCTAAAACAATAACCTAAAACCAGGCACTGTGACTCACACCTGTAATTCTTGCTACTTGGAAGGCTGAGATTGGGAGGTTTGTGATTCAAGCCAGCCCTAGTCAAAAGTTAGGGAGACCCCATCTCAACCAATAGCTCGGTGTAGTGGGGCGCACCTGTCTTCTCAGTAATACTCAAGAAACTGAGATAAGGAGAAGAGCAGATTTAGGCTAGCCTGGGCAAAAAAGTCAGAGACCCCATCTCAAAGTAGAAAAGGCTGGGCCTGGTGGCTTGCAACTGTCATTGCAGTGAGGGCAGAAAGCTTAAAATAGGATCTTGGTCCAGGCTGGTCTGAACAAAAAAAACCAAAATGCTATTCTCCAAAATAATCAGAGCAAAAAGGGCTAGAGGCATGACTCAAGCAGTAGAGTGCCTGCCTAGCAAGCAAGAGGCCTTGAGTTCAAAAGAAAAAAATAATCTATACCATGCTGTGCTCAAATTGTTTTATTCATCATTTGATTATGTGCCTCATTCTCATTTTTGTTAAGCCTCACTCTGTTTTATTGTGATGTGACACCTTCTACCTCTTAACCCCCATCTCTGTCACTTACTAGAACAAGCTACAAATGTAAAAGCAAAAACACTGAAAACCTTCAAACCTGGGGTCCTGAGGTGGACCCCAGGGCTACACCACCTCGCAATCATAATAAACACTAGTAGGACCTGAAAGCCATGCAAACTCCGGCCTAGGTAAAGAGAAAGGAAAAAACAAGGTACTATCTGCAAGACACCAAACAGCAATGAGTCCTAAAAGGTTACACAGGAGAACTTTAAACTATGCATGCAAGTGAAGGCATACCAAGTGCTAAGATAATGGAAAGTGTCCAAAAGAGAGAGACCGGAGGTCAGAGGATGAGACAAACAGCACTTCCATTTGATATAAAAAATAATTTACTGCTGAGCAGGAGGAACGGTAAAGATAGAATATAATTAAATATTCTTTCTCTGAGCACAAAGGTGGGAGGTTGTATTTCTGTAAGACTATTTCATTTGTTTCTTGAAGAGAAAAACTAGGAAAGAAAACCATACTTTTACCATAAACCAGAATCAAGATATTTCTATGTCTAAGGACAGACAAAGCTCCTAAGCTACAGTGATATTTCTGACATACGTCAAACTTCAAAGCATGTGTTAAAAACACAGGCACAGCTTGGTAGATGCACAAGGCCTATTTTCCAAACAATGACCTGAAGAAAAACTCAACAGTCTTGTTTTTAGAAAAGTAAAGTTAGGCGAAATGTATATGTTACAGAAAGTTGTGCACTTTAGTTCAACTTGGGAAAACACAGACAAGGCTAAACTCTGCTAACTGTAGGAATTATGAAGAAAAAATGTTCTTAATTTAAAATTGCCAGCAGTGAACAAAAGGAGGCAACACTGGGAATTTAATAAACAATCCTTTTCAGTTTTAGAAAATAACTCAATGTAACTAAACTGAATAAGAGTTTTAATCCATACAGCATCCAGGTGATTACAGAGAAGTAACCAGAAGAAACTAGGGATATGTGAATTGTAACTATAGTTACAAATGCTCCAAGTAAAAGTGTTACACAGTTTTAGGGTTGGGTCAGTTACCAAATCCACAAAGCCCTAAATTTATGTGAATGACAGAATATTAAGAAAGTACAACACATAGAGGTGTGAGCTGTGCAGTCCCCAGCTGGGAAGGCCAGAAGTACACATGTTAACACTGAGGAGCATGTGTCCGCAGAGTCCTTTGGCATCAGGAGTGAGGAATAATCATGGTGCTCCAATAAATGAGGCTAGCATGTCACCGTAACCTCTCCCGGTCCTCTAGACACCTCAGTTATTTCTGACAGAATATGGGAAGCAGCTTAGTTGAATAGAGGCAGCAGTATTTTTGATCATACACCGTGTACCATAATATAAACCAGTAGGTTCAGAAACAACAGAGGAAGAAAAGTTGAGAAACCGTTGGACAACAGGGTTCTAGGCAGAGACACTGCCCTAAACAGAGGCTCCTCACAGTGCTCTTTTAATTACGTATGTCTCTCAGGCAAGAGAATGCTCATAGTAGCAGCAAGAATACTCTAAGAAAATAATAATATTGTATGAATCACTGCCAAGTCAACACTGGCACCAATTACTGGGGGTCCATCTTCTTAAATTTAGAAAACGACAGTCATGCCTTTAAAAATAGGACTTTCTAAATCCTACCATGTAGACCTGCAGGCATGTGCAGCTACAGGATCAAAACAGCTCCATGCCCGCCTTCTTGTCCCCACCCTCTGAAGCTTGAGGAAGTCCTTCTGCAGCAAGGCTGTTGGGTCAGTGGCCTGCATCATGTGACCAGTCTCCCCAGTCAATGGCATAGTTAACCAGCCAGCATCCCCAACGTTGGACACCCATCGCATTACTGATCTCTTCCCCACCCCCTACAAAACATGGAGAAAAGCTCTAATAACCAGTTCTTCAGATTTAATTGGTCTACTTGATTATAATTCAGAGTAAATATTGCAGAGTAACCTCTCTCAGGTTATTAGGAAGTAGTTGGGAAATTGATGACTGGTAAGCTCAATTAAATAACTGCTTTCATGAGAATGCAACAAGAACTGGGCGTGGTACCTCACACCTTTAATCCAAGGTGTTTGGGAGGTGGAGGTCAGGAGGATCAAGGTTTGAGGCTAGTCCTAACAAAGTGTTCATGAGACCCCATCTTAGCCAATAAAAAGCTTGGAACCGTGACATCCCAGGCATGCTGAAAGCATAAATAGGATGACTGAGGTCCAGGCTGGCCTAGGCATAAAAGAAAGATCCTACTGGGAAAAAAAAAAAAAGTGGGCTAGGCAGTGGCTCATGAGGTAGAGCTCCTGCCTAGCAAGAGCAAGGTCCTGAGTTCAAACCCCAGTATGACCAAATTTAAAAAAATGCAACAGGAACCATTATCATACAGAAATTTTTCTTTTTTTTCTTTTTTTAAGAGATGGAGGTGCAGATAAGCCCCAAAGTCCTGACCTCAAGTGATCCTCCTGCCTCAGCCTTCCTGGTAGCTGGAACTATAGATGTGGATCACCAAGCTCAGCTTATCACAGAATTTCTCTGATTCAATTCAAGGGGTGGCTAAAACTCACTGGCATTATGTGAGAGTAGAAATCATGGGAGACGATGGCATACACTAACAAAGCGCTGTGCAGACAGGGCAACGGAAACACGATGGAGCCTCGGAGACTTTTGTGTCACCTGATGCTCTGTGAGAAGAAAAGCTTCCCTAGTCACATCCAGCAACCCAAACGTGGGTGTAAGATCAGGGGCTCTAATTCTATCACTTCTTTCCACACAACCATTAGAGAAATGTTGATGCCTGACCAACAACAAATGCGTGCTCTGTTCTGAATGCATCTACTTCAATTATTGCCCTATAAGACACCTGTTGAAAACCATATAAAGAACTTCGAATCTGCACTAAGAACTTGAATTAAGAACAAATAGAAAAGGGTCAAATAGTAACTTCTCTTTTTATATAAAGAGAAAATTAATTTTTTAGTTCATGTTAAATTGTAAGTGTGGTCTATGAGAGAAGAAATGACTCTTAACGGTAGAAGTAACTCAAACAAAGCCAGGAAGGACAGGAATTGCCTTTAAGAATCTGCAGTACAACCAAGTAGAATGAGGGTATGTAAAACTGGCAGTGGGTAAAAAACAAAAATTACTTTTCAGATGTATGTTACATGAAAGGGCTTATAGGTCCTCACTTCTGGCAAACACCTTCAGTAGCACTAGCTGTGACATAAGGGCAGGGATAAGTAATGTCATATAAAAGACCAATTAAACAATGAGGTCTGGACTAAACTAGAGCAGGAAACAACAGTCTATCAAAGGAGAATTCAGGGAAGCACTGTCCAACATTAGTGAACAGGAGTCCTTCCTGAAACTATCACAACGCCACTTACTGGTCAGGTCAGGTAGTGACATGGTGGCACAACACAGGGACTCTGCCTATTGCAGGCCTCGTTCTACCGTCACCACTGTGAAAAGCCAGTTCATCAATACAAGTGCTGCTGAAGCACAGTTTACATAGGACATTTTCCCACTGGGCAGGTTTAAGCACTCCTACTTGGGAAAGCTGAGTATTCTTCCAGGAACTCCATCTAAAAGGATCTGCAGCCTTGCCTGCTTCATCAAAAAGGACCAGAAGCAATAAGCAAATAACAGAACCAAGTTAGTTTTTAAAGTCTAATGGGATATGTCGGTAACTGCAAAACCCATCAGACAGGAGTGTCTAGAAACGAAAAGATGAAAAAGTAACAGAGGGAAGGAAGAGAAGGGAGAAAGGAGAGAAGGAATCATCCCACAAATAATTAAGCACAATAATTAAAAACAACTGGTTAAGACAAAGCTGCAGACTAAGATTCAAATGCCTGTGAAGAATGTTACTGGTAAAAAAGACAGTGGAGTAACTCCACAATCAAATGTTCAACAGTAAGAACCATTTCCCAGAGAGATGCAATCAAGGAATCTTCTGGAAAGACTTGTAAACAGGCGTGTTTAGAAGAACCACAGAGGTAAGGAGAAGTAACGTCATTTCCACCAGGCCCACTGGAAGTTGTGCCATCACACTACCATGGTTGGGCATCATTGGCATGGGTTAAGCATGGCATTTTTAGGGAAGGGATAACTCTAAGCCAAGCATCAGCAAGAGAAGATGTTGGCCAACAGAAAAGTGCCAGGTTATCTGCTGACACCAAGGTGGATCAAGACTTCTAAGTAACTGTTCTGCCCACCCCCGCTGCTCTATCCTGTAACTTCCAGAGGATACAGGAGAAAGGACCCTTCTTGGTAAAAGCACACACACACTGCTTCAGCACCAGGCAGTGCCTTTAGAACACCACCTATGAGGCCACAGACATTGGATGGCTCCTTGGGGGAGCAAAAGCCACAGGTTCCTTGAGAAGCTGGGCTGATTTATAGCACCTTGGAAGAGATGCACTCCCTCTCACCTACCCACACAACCCCCAGCTCCTTGTCTGGACAACCAGAGTGAGCCCCAGAGACATTTTCATTCCTTTATGCCACATAGCCACTAAAAGAAAACATAAAACACTGGAAGTGAAAACAAGCAGACATGAATCTAGGATGAATGGATATGAAAAAGGACCAATAAGAAAACTTGAAATGAAAAATACAGTCCTTGAAGTAAAAACTAAATAGATGGTTTAAACATCAGACTTTTTTTTTTTTGATGTCTTACACTTTATTTCATAATGGTGTTTCTTTTTTTTTAATTTTTATTTTTTTATTATTCATATGTGCATACAATGCTTGGGTCATTTTTCCCCCTGCCCCCACCCCCTCCCTTACCACCCACTCCGCCCCCTCCCCCTCCCCCCCCACCCCCTCAATACCCGGCAGAAAATATTTTGCCCTTATCTCTAATTGTGTTGAAGAGAGAATATAGGCAATAATAGGAAGGAACAAGGGTTTTTGCTGGTTGAGATAAGGATAGCTATACAGGGAGTTGACTCACATTGATTTCCTGTGCATGTGTGTTACCTTCTAGGTTAATTCTTTTTGATCTAACCTTTTCTCTAGTTCCTGGTCCCCTTCTCCTATTGGCCTCAGTTGCTTTTAAGGTATCTGCTTTAGTTTCTCTGCGTTGAGGGAAACAAATGCTAGCTAATTTTTTAGGTGTCTTACCTATCCTCACCCCTCCCTTGCGTGCACTCGCTTTTATCTTGTGATCAAAGTTCAATCCCCTTGTTGTGTTTGCCCTTGATCTAATGTCCGCATGGAGGGAGAACATACGATTTTTGGTCTTTTGGACCAGGCTAACCTCACTCAGAATGATGTTCTCCAATTCCATCCATTTACCACGAATGATAACATTTCGTTCTTCTTCATGGCTGCATAAAATTCTATTGTGTATAGATACCACATTTTCTTGCTCCATTCATCAGTAGTGCGGCATCTTGGCTGTTTCCATAACTTGGCTATTGTGAATAGTGCTGCAATAAACATGGGTGTGCAGGTGCCTCTGGAGTAACCTGTGTCAGTCTTTTGGGTATATCCCCAGGAGTGGTATTGCTGGATCTAAACATCAGACCTTAAATCAGTCTAAGGAATTTTTAAAAAAGAAGTGGTGAACCACATATAAGTGAGAAGATAGATAATATAGATATACACACAAATACAGAAGCAAAATCATTGCAAGAGTAATAATAACCAGAACGAATTACATGAGCAAGGACATAACATAGTGCTCTCTAGAGCCTGTGATGCCCAAGTGACCTCTTTGCCAGCCTAAATAAAGGGATGGATCACAATGAAGGCCAATCCTGACTTAACCCACTCACACACAAGCTTCTGAGTTAATCTCTCCTTCCTATATTTAGATATAAACACATATTTGAATGTGACGAACTAGTGACTGCTCCTAAAACTGCTGGCATCATCAGCTTGTCACACTCTAGTCTTTAAGGTTCCAGAAATGATGGTATAATCCTTTAAGAAGATATATTAAGGGCTGGCGGAGCAGCTCAAGTGGTAGAGTACCTGCCTCCCAAGCGTGAGGCTCTGACTTCAAACCCCAGTACTGCTATCCCCCCACAAAAAGAAGAAAAGATTAAATAAGAGAACTCCCTGTATATAATTTACAATAGAAAACAGGGTTCACAGGCACTGGGGATGCAGTCGGCTCACCTGACGACCAAATACATTCCATCCTCCTTATTTATAAGAAATCAATTACAGTAATGGGACAGTTTTGTTAGTGTTGGTAGAAGGACTGTCCATTCAACTATATTACCCAGAGTTTACAGAACCTAAACTTGAGAGGGATTTTTTTTTCTGTTATTAGAGAAATTTTTTATTACCAAAATGAAGATCATATTTATGTTTTCTGGTCTTCTGATATCTAAGTAGGCACAAGTTAGACCATTATGAGCTGTCTTAAAACAATGGCAGTGGTCCCGTGTTTACAGCCTTTATAAGATTTACTACCTAACAAAGGGTTATTATTTGCATGGACCTACTGAAGTGCTTGCTGCCTGCTACTGGCTGTTCCCATTGATGGTGTGATGTAGTTCATCCTGTTTACAATATGTGGCCACCACCATTGGCTGTTGGCTCATTGCACAATGCAGATTATTTATCTTATATAGATCAGTAACACTAGATTCTCACTTTTTACCTCCTTAAATTAATCCATTTTAAATGTACCATTCTCCTGGCTTCATAATCCACCTACTTGTGTACATTTTTATTGTCACCTCCTCAGTTCAAGCTTTCATAATCTCATTCTTGAATTTGTGCAAAAGGCTCTTCATTGGTCCTCCATCTTGGCCTCTTGCTCTCAATTATTCTGGATTCTGCCAGGTGAAATCCTCCAAGATAACACACTCACCTCCTACCTGAGAATCTTCAGTCTCCCAATTCCCAGAGATTTCAAATGCAAACCATTTATTCTTACTGACAGTTGTTATTACTCTTGAGTACATTAGGTAACTAACCCCGCCATCCTTCAAAACAGTCTACGCTATACATCTGGATTGAAGCCTTCTCCAAGCACTCTGGTCCACACTGACCCTCCCTTTCTATATTATATAACTTGGTATTGAATCAACTGCACTGTCACATTGTTTTATGGGTGTTCATTCTGTGTGTTCACTCTGAGAGGGTCAGAGCCATATCTGGAATATTAGATTGGATTCTCAATATCAAATTTTAAGAAAGGAAATGAGAAATTCAAGTGTGTACAAAGGGAGTAAGAATGAGGGTAACGGAACTGAAATTACACTTTAAACAGAATGTTTGAAAGAAGGATTTTACTCTGGAGAAACACAACAGCTAATCAAGTAACGGAGGCTCAGGTATGATACACACTGCCTCAACCTAGTCTCAACATAAAGACATCACAGGGCTCAAAATACAGAAGGGCTGTTTATTGTTAAGAACTGTCAAATAGACCATGACAAAGTAGAGTCCAGAGGAAATCCTCCTAAGTCAATATCCAAAAGTGACAGATAAAATATTTAGGGCATCTCTTTTCAGTGGGGAGGCCAGAAACCATGAAAGTACGTAAAAATTCCACAGTGGTAATCAAACACTGGATTTATTGTTGATCCTGAGGGCTTCGGTAACTTGGTTTCTGAATTCTAACACCACACACACACACACACACACACACACACACACACACACACACACAGAACAGACCAAGGCTGGATTCCAAGAAAGCCAGAAGAGCTAATCAAAAACCCTGTCAGAGAGCCAAGAATATCAAAGGGAGACACCGCAGTGCTAAATTAAGGAAAGGCACAGCCCAGATAGGGGGCAAGTGTGCCTGTCCTGGCCTTGACTCAGGTAGAAGTGGAAAAGCAGAAAAATGCTGGTGAGGCCCCTATTCACAAGACAAGCCCACTTCCACTCAAGAATTAGGAAAAGACTCCCCCTAATAAAGTGGTCCATAAAAATCTCAAAGCAAAAGTTGCACTTAATATGGGTACAGAATGAAGTATCCTGCTGGGCCTCACAGAAGCAAGTGAAATCTTCTCTAGATTAAACACAGACCTTATAAGAATTTCACAAATAAAGTTCCAAAGAATGCAAGTTCCTAACAGCAACAAAATAATCCCACTAAATGCCTAAATAAACACATCCCAAGGTCTTCTTCATGAATAACTTAAAACTGTCAAGTACCCTCCTATTACAAAACAGCCAGAGTTTCAATACAACCTATTTCAGGCTCAAAGGCTGGTCCCAGACACCCTATCTCTATCTCCAAGGGAAAAAAAGATCAGGCAGGGCCAATCTGAAAGACCACAGGATAAGTATCCCTGAAGGCAAATTCCAATACCTGCTCTGCATCTAGAAGCTAAGCCCTAGCAAGGATCAAGTTTGGAGACCTAAATCCCAAATGCCTGTCTTAATACAGGTGTGAAGGAAGGGAGCAATGTGGTTTCAGACAAGCAGCGCCCCCTGGCAACAGGCTGAGGCAATCGCGGTTACCCTTATTTCAACTCCCAGGACTAAGGTCAAAAGATACTGGCTCAAAACCTACAAACAAGTGGTGACGACACCTTATTTATAAATACCAAAAACTGGAAACATCCAAGATTCCTGTGAAAGTCAAATGCAAAGGAAGCTGTGGTGCATGCATACGGTGGACTATTATACGACATATATTAATAGACCAAGGAGGAACTTAAGTACCTATTGCTAAGTCAAAGAAGCCAGTGTGAAAAGGCTGCACACTTTATGATTCCAACTACATGACCATCTGGAAAAGGTAAAGCTACAGAGACGTTCAGAGATCAGTAGTTGCCAGGGACTCAAGGGCTCAGTGGGGAGGATATTAGGGCAGGGACACTATGTAGTGGCAGTGAAGCGATTCACGTGATGCTGCCATGCAGACATGACATTCACATTTTTCAAAATCCATACAACGCAAAACAGAGAAAGTGAACCCTAAACAAACACTGGACTTTAGTTAATGAAAATGTGCCAATATTGAACTCACCAATCATAACAGATGCACCAACAGACTCTAGATGTTAGTAACAGTGGCAAGTGAGAAGGGAGAGGAAATGTGAGAACTCTCTAAGCCTAAAACTGCTCTAAAAGTGAGATCTATTCAAAAGATAAGAGCTCATTACAAGCAAGACCAGACATACAATGAAATGAGCAACATAAGAATCATGAGAAACTCCCAAGTACTTAAGACTCTGGAGTATTACATATAGACTATCAAAACAAGTCATGTGGAATCCAAAAAGTAAGAAAGTAATAAAACATGATCAAAATGACCAACCAGATGTGAAAAAATCAAATTTCAGTACGAAAAGTGTAATGGCTGAAGCTGAAAATTCACTAGGTGGCATAAAATGCAAATAAGAAATATCTGAAGAGAGAGACAGCTGAGTCTAAATAAATTATTTAGCATGAGGACAAACTCAGATATGATCTGGGAATATGAGCTGAGAACTGTGGATGTGTACTATCAGTAGTGGGCTAGTAATAGCCACATTAGTAAGGTTTAATATGCATTAATTGGATTTTCACACAGTCAACTTCTCCACGGCAACAACAGCCTAATGCAAGGAATAATGTTCTCTGAAGTGGGAGGAACAACTCTTAATTCACCTGATAAAATTGGCTGTAAATGTATAAAGTAAAAATTAATAGAACTACAGGTGAAAACTAGTAAGTATACAATCAGTGTGAAATGTCAACACATCTCTCTCATTAACTGAAACATCAAGAAAACAAAATGTTAGTAAAGACATGACTTAAATATAATTAATAAGTTTGATTTATCAGCCATTTATGAAGAATCCTATACTTAGTCCCATTCTTCTCAAGTCTATATGGAACAATTATAAAACCTGAAAATGTAACAGGCCAAAAAGAAGTCTCAACAAATTTGAAAAATGGTGTTATTGTAACCAAGAGTTAATTAATTAAGCATTCAACTTTAAAAAGAGTAAATGTCACCAGTACATCTGGAAATTTTAAAACATGTCCAAGTAATCCTGGGTCAAAGGTGAAATCATAATGAAAAATTTGAATACTTAAAATTGAACAATAACAAAAATTTCATTTGTGAAAATTTGTGGAATTCAGCTCCTTATAAGAAAATTACACCACTAAAATTTTAAATGTCTGAAAAAATGTCAACAGAAAAAGTTAGAGAATAGAAGAACAAGGCAAGAAAATAACAAACAGATTCTGAATTTCAGATATGCCCAAACAGATTCTTTCTCAAAGATGAGTAAGATACATAAAGCCCTCGCAAGGCTAAGCTAGAGAACGGAAGGGTGACAGAGGGAGACCATATTAATAACAGGAAAGCTGTGGAAAGCTAAGATGCAGCAAGATTAAAACTATGGTGAAGGAGGGCGCGCTTCGGCAGTACATACACCAGAATTAGAAGATACAGACAAGAGGAGAAAAGGAAGAAAAGTAGCTAGCAAACTGGAAATAAAAGGCAACTTTCCCCTTGGTACAGTAAACACATTATGTCCAATAGTGAACTATCACTATTACCATTAAAGCCATTTTCCTTTAAAACCAGAAAGCAAGATGGGGTGGCCATTATTACCACTCCTACAGACACAGTGACGCAAGGAAAAAGGAAATGACACGTGAGAAGATTGTGTCTGGGTATGGACCTGCAGCATGATCTTGACTTGGAGTTAAAAATACTTTTAGCCTCATTTGTAGGCACACATGAACCAATAGGGCCTAGCCACCTTCTCACATGGAATTTAGACTTATCTATTCTAGAAGAGGAAGTGAAATGGTAAACAAACATGAAAAACTACACAACCTCACAATGAAAATTCCAACCGTGATTCTACTTCAAACACACCCAGTTATCAAAACTGGAAAAGTGGATGTGAGAAAGGCAAGTGACGAGGCTGGGAGCAGTGGGGAATTCTCATACGCTGGTCTTAGAAATGGAGGGCATCACTTGGCAAAGAGTAACGTATTACATATTTTCCTCCTGAGTAATGCCCTGGAGAATCTTTCAACGTGTGCCTCTAGAGACAGATGAGAGCTCGCATGGCAACACTGCTTTTAGAGCAAACTTTCTTTTAAAGAAAGTTCCTATTAACCAGACGACCATGGGCATGAGTATAACGATATGTATTACAGAAGGTGGGTAAGTCATGGCCTTCCATCCACAAGGGTGGGGGATGAAACATATCCCAGACAAGACAAACTGAAATATTTTCACATGTTCCTTGTGTTTTAGAAACACAGACACGTGAAGTAAAAATATTAAACAAGAAAGTTAATAGACATTCATACAGTGGTTTCCTCTGGGTACAGGGAGAGACCAAATGAACTCCTTACTGGTAACGTTCTGTGTTTTGGGCAGTACTGGGATTTGAAATCAGGGCCTTGCATTGCCACCACTTGAGCCATGCCTCCAGCCAGCCTTTCTGCTTTAGTTATTTTTCAGATAAGGTCTCATGCTTTTTGCCCTGGCCAGCCTTAGATCTTGATCCTCCTAGCTCAACCCCCCAAGAAAAGGGATTACAGGCATGGGTCACCACTCCTGCCTTAATATTCCAGTTCTTAACCTATATCTACATTAATTTAAACAAAATTTGGTTCCTCAGGTGGTACTGAACTTACCATTGTAGAAGTCTGATATTTTAAGAAATACGTTCACTTAAGTGAGGTATCTGGAGAGAAGACAAGTATCACAGAAGAGATGTGACTTGGTTTCCCCTACAGGTGTCTGTCAATAGTAAGACAATAATTCTATTTTTACTGTAGTGAACAGCACAATGTACATGTGGTGCTGGGCACAGATGTGGTTTCTAGGAGGCTGCTGCTATGATGCCACCATTAGAAAAGTGAGCCTCAAAATCAAGCCCCTTGGTCCATGATGGCCACACTGTGGCAATCAGTTGAAGCTGGAGCCTGGCATCTCAACCTGCTGGCACCAATGTCACCTTGCTGCTTCTATGTCCCTGCTGCTCACACCTTCCACTGAAGCCACATTAAGTGACACACTTACCATGCACACAGGGTGGCTCACATAATCCCTGCACCAATTTCAGCTCAACATCAATACTGTGCCCATCTTATAGATGACAAAAGAATGTAAAGGATGAAAATGAGTCACTCAAAGTCACACATATCCTAAGGGGGCAAATTCTGGGGAATCTGATTCCCAAATCCCTGGATTCACATTATATGCACTGCTGCGCTACAGTGCGTATCAGTAACTGACATTCAAGGCTGTTGAAACTACTTCACAACCCCCAGTATCAAATATGGGTCTCCCCAACTCCCCTGTAGCTAAAGTTCTAAATTCAGTTCATCTTCTGCCAGTGAGATGAGCTCATGCGGAACTTAGACAACCAGAAAAAAAATACAGGGCCCGTCCCCGGACTGTGAGGGCCAAAGAGAAAATTCCAGAACTTACACACCAGAAAAAAATACAGGGCCCATCCCTTGGACTGTGAGGGTCAAAGAGAAAATTCCAACAGATGTGAGTGCTTTCCGCGAACCCCATGTTCCACTGTCTGGTCACACTTCCAAGTGTGGCCTGTGGTGGCTGGTGTCACAGGGCTGCCAACAGCAGAAGCAGTTTCTTTGCCTCTGAGTTAACACTGGGATTATTCAACCTTGAAATCAATAGTCCAAGGGCAATGTCTACACTATACTCCTGTGGACTTTCCAAATATTTTATTCCTATGATAACTCCCTGAAGTAACTAAAATTATTAGCATTTACTGAACTGATAAACCTTGAAGTCAAAAAATAAACAGAAAGCTTGGTGGACTTCAATTCATCTCAAGCTCCTAGAAAATTAGTTATATAACCCACATGTGATTCAATTTTATCTTTAGCATATTCTCAAACCACCTGTTTCTCTTCTTTCTTACATAAATCCCCAAAGCCCATGAAACTTCTAAGAGGAGGCCATTCAGATCCGTCATGCTATGTAGAGGCTCTTTCATCTATTTTCCTTCTATGCCTGGGAAACACAGACTAGTGCATGTATCCTTCATGGAAGACCTCATCTCAACTCTTAGGAAATATTTCCTCTTTTGAAACTTTTACAAAGAATACCATGCATTCTCCTAAGATTTAGAGATGTTTTAAATTTTTTTAAAAAAAGAATTAGACTTTCTTGAAGAGGAAGCAACACCACGCTACCTGGAAAACATAGTAAGATATGTACTTTCAAAAGGAAAAGGTGTTATAACTCAGGAAAGCATAATACACTCATTCATTAAATATCAAACCAGAAAGTATAATCTCACATTAAAGAACTCGCAGTCATTTTCCAAAAGAGCTGGGTTCAAATTTCAGTTGAGTCAGAGCTGACCAACACTGAGAAAGTCCTTGGGTTTGCTGAACTTCCATCTATTTAGTCTTAGAAATATGACATTTATAACTGTCTCCAAAGTTGTAATATTTAAAAAGAAATTCCACAGATGAAATTGCCTGCTCCAAGATGTGGGGTGCAGCAAGTACTAATGCTAAGTTCTCACTTATTTCTTAATTCACACTTATTATTTCTTAATTCTCATTTATTTCTTAAATATGTTATGTAAGAACACTATCGCCCACTTCTCCTCAAATAAAACAATTTCCATGGAGTAGAAATCCTAATCTACTAACACATTACAAAGTCACAGGAAAAGTGCCGAAAAGATAAGGTAAAAAGTTTCTTACATATAACGGCAATTAGTCCTGAGACAAGTTAAGACGTACCCACCATTTCAACTCCCCTTTAGAACTATCAGCATGGTGTTTACTTTGCTATCTCCTACTCTGTCTTCACTCGTCACTCCAAAATATTGTGAGTAACCCCCCCAAAAAAACCAAAAACTGGGGCAGGTAAGTCAATCTACATAGTTTATATTCCTTCAGGTTAAAAACAAGTAAAGCACTAGACAGACACTTGAGAAACTTTACAGATCATTGATTGTGATGTCTGCACTGATCAGTTCTTATTTCAGTGTTACTGCTACAACACTCTTTAGAAAGAAAAAAGTCATGTTTTTAATAAAATGGGAAAAGAACTGATTAACCCACTAAAAGCTACAACCAATGCAACAGATGCCCAGATGACCCTCTTACTGTACTCTACAGTGGGTTATAAAGTCTTGGTACACATTGACAGTAACACTTACTGCCTTCCCATCCAGACAGTTTATATGGAATCTAAGGGTGTGCCACAATGAAAGCAGTGACTGATGGGTTGGCAGGAAGTGGCCACAGTAAACAATGACAACAAGACTTCCCTTCCCAAGTCCACCCCTTTCCCCTGCTACTGCCGGACTACTGGATGACAGCATTGGCAGTGGGACTAGAAGGGAAGAAAGTCGGAAAGTGAGGGCAAGAGATACGAGCAGGACATGAGCTGAACAAGGGCAGGGCTGTTACACAGATGACACCGACTTACACTACTGTTTGGGTCATTTCAAAACAGACCTTGGAAACGCACCTCACTTGGCTCATCACCACCTTTCACCTGGCTTTCACCCATCTCTCCATTCTCATAGCTGCTGCTTTTCTCCACCCACAACTCGGATTTTTCGACAGTTAGTCGGAGCTGGTCTAGATCCGCCTTGATTTGCTTGTAATTGTCTACGTCTTGATTGGACACCAGTAACTGCACCTGAACACAGAAGAATTTCAGTCCTTAATGTATCCATGCAGCTTCCTTCGCTCCCAGCTCCTTCATAGCTAAAACCCTGGTCTTTAAAACATCTTTTAGGTAAAGTTCCATATTTCTAGACCATTTATGAATATTTTAGGTGTATCTTGACAGCGAAACTTACCTTGAGTATCTGTGAATTCTAATCAATATATTCACATATTAAAAATGTGTACAAACATTTCAAAGTGCCAAAGAGTAACATAATTCAACTCTAATTTCACTGCTCATGTTAATTTTTCTGAGATTTTCCCTATAAATCTTTTGGAAATGAGGTAGAAAAATAAAAATAAATGGAAGAAAATATTGATGAATACAACCTAAATTTCATAAAATAAATTTGATCTTGTTATCGTTTGTATTATATGACATGCATACATGTGATACTAAATGCATTTGTGAGACTTTCTTGTAATTTTTTCATATTCTTTAGCATATTCTTGTAAAACTTTTCTAGTAAAGATCAATGTGCCATTAAATACAATAAATGTCAGTGAAACATACATAAGCACTTATGTATCACTAATGATCACAAGATTGATGTCTTATTCAAAGAGCACAAAAAGATTAGATCCATAACAATTCCTTTGCCTTGGATTTGTGCATTTTTCAATCACAAAATATTTATTTCAGAGGTATTGCTTGTCCTACCCAAATGTGTCAGTAAATTTTGGGTCAAGATAACACCAATAGCAACAAAACTCCTAATATGTTATTATCCCCAATGTCTTCCTAAATCTTAGTCCCTGTCATTTTTATTAAAGATATTAACTGAAAATCACTTGTGGGGAACTCTTTCTTAAATTGATCATATCTCAGCATAGACAAGGCTGCATCTATCTTCAAAACCAGAAGTGTTCCCAGGAAAATCTATACAGTCTCATTAACTCTGCAACCAAGAAGTGAGGGAGGACATTACAAACAGCACATTCAGAGCACTGTCTATGGAACCACTGACAGGAACTCAAATATTATCTATTTTTTTCTTTTCTGAAGTGCTGGGGATCGAACTCAGGGTCTTGCATATGCTACGCAAGCCTTCGCCCACTGAGCTCCACTCCACCCCAACCTTACCTGTTTAAATGCTTGTAAAACCTCGGCTCTCTGACTGAAGTGTTTGAACAGGAGCTGCAGGGCTCCCGACAGCAGAGGGGCGTAGTCATGCATGATTAAGTGAATGAGGACTCGCAGGAAGGTCCTGCCTCCTTCATCATCCAGCTGGACTGGGTTTTTTTCCTTTCTATAAGCCAAAAATGATAGTTAAGTAACATTTCTATAACATCGATACAACAGAGATTTGATTTGTAGCTCTGTTTTGTTAGTTATAATTCGTGTTCTCAAGTCATGAAGTGAAAGGGTAGAAATTTTCTTTTGTCTAACTCACTACATGACAGGTGAGAAGGGACTGGAGAGGGGCAGTCCACAGGTACATTGTCACAGCCAGAGAAACTCTCCATGTTTTCATAATGGAACCCACTACAGTGAATGGTTTATCTACAGACATGAGCAGGTAATGAAAGCGCTGCACTCTGAGAAGTGTATCTTGGTTAGTTGGTCAATGAGCAAGCATAATTATAGACTGTATTTACCCAATCCTAGGTGGTACAGCCTACCGCATATGGTATACGCATGTGCATACAGTATACTGCTGTATGTTATAAGCCTACTGGTCCTGTGGTGCCATGTTACAGCAGTCTAAGTCAAGCACAAGAGAAAATGAAGATACAAAGTGTATTAGGCTTTTGCTGATTTTAACACAGCATGCTGTTTTACAGTGGACGCTTTTTAATAAGTAAGAATACACTCTAAAATAACAATACAACGGTGCAGTAAATACATGGACCAGTAGCAGCTGTTTCTTATCATCATCGGGTACTCTGTAGTGAACCTAGTCATCTGTGCCATGCTTTAACACAGCTGGCAGCACAGGGGTTTCTTCACACCCTCATCATAGTGAGCATTGTGCTCAGTGGTATATGGCTATGGCATCACTAGTCCTTAGGAACCTTTCAGGTTCAGTTTAATTTTACAGGGATGCTACTGTACGCGTGGTCCATCGTTGACCAAAGCATCATCCCACAGCACATGACGTACTAAGCTGAAATCATATGCCGGTTCATGCTTCCTTCCAAGGACTAATGAAGTGCTTCAGACGGAAACACAACAAAAGCTAACCTACAGTACAAAAACAACGCCAAACCAAATGTTCGCCACAGATAAAAGTCTTTTTTTGCTGTTCCCTTAATTCTTTTTCTTATGCCCAAGACAGGGTCTTGCTATGTAGCCTAGGCTGGCTTCAAACTCAAGATCTTCCTTCCTCAGCCTCCTGAGTACCAGGATGACACCTTGTGTCTTAATTCTTAATTCTTGCTTAGCCTTCTAAAAACAAATGTGAAAAAAAATAGACTTATCACCTTCTCATGGGATGTCTGCAACAATAAGTGACACTACAATCGCTAATTTTAGCGTATTTTATTTTTATTTTGATTGGTATTATTTCATTTCTGAAAAAGAAAAAATTTCAAAGCAACAAATGCAAGGGCACCTGTGGCAAAAGGAGGCAGCATGCCAAGGGCATCTCACTTTCTTTAACCATGAATAGTTCCAATTAGCAGAAAATAGCTTTATTTCTCACAAATAAAGGTAATGATAACATTAAAAGCAGTTACTATCTTATCTCAAATACCTACAATTCAGGGAAGCAATGTGTTAGGAGCAGTGATTTTTGTATCAAGGAGTTAAAGGGCATCTTGTGCTATCTTTCTTTGAGGGAAGAAAAGTAGAGAATTGAGGGGAAAATTCAATACACTGATCTCATCTCTCTTGTTCCTCTTCACTGCCCTAAAGAAAAACCATGCTTTCCCCTCTAGAGTAAATTAGCAGCTTCCTTTTGGGCAGAAATTATGTTAGCAACAACAGAGGCTCTAAGAATAAATAGCATGGAAAGGTGAGCAGAAACTCAGTATCAACAGAATTCCAGTTAAAATCTTAATACCAGGCGGGATGAGACAGCAGGTGTTACCGTACCTTCCTGCAAACATGGTTTCTGCTTGAGCTGCGATTTCATCTATGTCAGGAACAATGGCTGCAAAGATAGGAGGTGAAACCTGTCATTGTCATCAGGAGCCACGATGTTCATGTTACTACTCCCTTATGTGAAAATGCCTTGCCTGAGTGTCTTAGTGCTTCCAAATATCAATTGAAAGTATAGAAAATTATAATACAATGTTAATTAGACATAGCATTTTATTGTTTTACTTATTTATTTAGGTTCTGGGGACTGAAACTAGGACCTCACATATACTAAATGTCCATTTTTAAGGTCCTTGTTATTCTATTAAACTAATTACTACTGTAGTCAGAGATGTATGTAAAAGATAAGAAATCATCATTTAAATAGAGGCCTATAATCTATAAGTGTGTGCATAAATGTGACATATCAAATATATGTGTATATACATACATGCAACTTAAACTGCTAATGCCATGGAAGGAAATATTATATATACAATATAATATATAATTATAAACATATACCTATGTTCTTTTTGTTTTGTTTCTTTCAGTATGGTGCTGGGGCAGGTCCTTGCACTTGCTCGGCAGGTGCTCTACCTCTTGAGCATACCTGCAGTCTTTTTGCTTTAGTTTGTTTTTCAGATAGGATCTCATGCTTTTTTGCCTGGTTGAAGCCTCAGACCATGGTCCTCCCATCTCTGCTTGGATTCCAGGTGTGCCCAGCCAGAAGGATAATTACTTAAAGAGTCAAAATATAACAAGCCATGGTACTGTACTGTACCTTCAAAAATGTTTCTTTTTTCCCCATGTAAGCTTACTACTTGAAAAATTCCATCTCTTCTCCAGTATAACAGGTGGTTTTTCTATGTGAACCAGTAGATTCCTCACTATCCCAACCACTGGCACTTTGAAGCTATCTTTATTGAGATAACATGTTTAAATGATAAATATATAATTCGTTTCTCATCTCCAAAAGCATAAAAAGAAAAAAGAGAAAGCTACAAAAAAGAAAAGCAGGTCTTCCCAGAAGGAATCACTTACAATACACACAGGGAAAGGAATGGGGTCAATCAGAGAGAAAGGGTTTTCTGGGGTCCCCTAGACCTTCCCTCTGGAACTTTACTGACATATAGAGTTCATGGTTCCAGAAGCCTGGCTTCTGGAAGCCAATAATTGCTATGCTCCGTCAATTGTGACAGCCAGCACGCTTTCTGGTTTTGCCTTCTCATTCCCGGAAATAGCATTTTGGGGTTCTGCTCTTCTGGGAAGCAGAAAAACACTGCTGCAAAGTGACATTTTTAGGAAAGCCATCTCCATCTTCAGGAGCACCTGCCTTTGGGAAGTTGCTAAGGATTTGGGCACAGACATCAGGGCATTGTTCCATACCAATTTTAACTACACACTTGCAATTGCTGTCAAACTGACTGAGGGACAATAAGGAAGACAGGTTCTAACATTGTCACTGTGGTTGTAGTTAGAAGAATCTTTTCTATCTGTGTGCAAATCCTACACTCAGAAAAAGCATCCTATTAACTGCTTAACAGTCTGGCATACCTATCCTGACCTATGTGAAACAAATGGTAATTAGTATTTCTGGGTTTTCATAAAGTCCTTTCTATAATCACAAAAACTGCACAATCATTTTGTGCTCTTTTGTTGCTATGCTCCAAGTCTCAAAGGTTGATTCCATTCTTATACTTTTATAAATATGAGAGTTGAAATAAAATTCCAGTTTATAACTGTACAAAGTAAAAAAACACAAAACCAAAGCAACAACTATATTCAGGCCTTTGGAGAATGTCATGTTTTATTCTTGAGTCAGCTTATAGCTTCCCTACAAAACAACTTTCTTTCTTTTTGTGTTTTATTTTGTGATACCGGGCTTTGAACTCAGGCTCTACCACATGAGCTACACCACAGCCTCTTTGCTTTAGTTGTTTTTCAAATAAGATCTTGGGTTTTTTGCCAAGGCTGACCTGGACCACAATCCTATTTATGCCTCCTGCATAGCTGTGTTAACACAAACCTTTTTTGCCAGGATTGAACTGCAATCTTTCCCATCTCTGCTTTCCAAATACCAGCACACCAAGTTTTGTTTGGTTTTTTTAATATATATATATACTGTATATATACTGGGTTGGACTTGAACTTGTGATCCCCCTTCCACAGCCTCCTGAATGCTGGGATTTCCCAAGAGCCAATTTTTCACTTGGATTTTCACCAAAATAGCAAAATGCTTAAGAAAATCATACTGGAATCTTTGTTCCATGACTTGCATGACCTTTAGCAAGTAACCTCTCCCTTCTCCCCTTGATTTTCTCCATCAAAGGCACAATAATTGGAACTTGTACATCACTGAGTTGTGATGATTACAAAGGATGAGGTATTTATAGGATTTAGCACCAAATAACAATAAATATCCTCATGTCTTTCCAGGCAACCTATTTCAGTGATCTGTCTTGGCTCACTCTTGTCACTGGTAGAGATTATGTCTACATTTTCTCTCATAGAAATACTATCATGTTTTAAAATACAAAACACAAGAAATTTCAAGTAGCTTAGAGGCACAGTAGGCCAGGAACAAATGACATCACAGAGAAGGTACCTGATGGTAGCAAAGAATCTGGAGAGCCGTTGACAGATGTGTCAGCACTATCCTCTCCAAACTCCTTCTTGTATATCGACAACATATACGAGATCCTATAGTCCAGTCTGACACTCAGGATGAACTAGGCAAAACATGCAAAATGACAACATTTTCTATTAATTGGCATAGTGTTAAAAATGCAGTTCAGTACACAACACAGCTGTCAACATTTCAAATGAACTAGTATAAAGATGCACAAACCCTTAATGTTCAGTCATCTGCATGTTTATCAGCTTAAGACCACAGAAAAGGATGCATTTCCATTAGCAGTGTTTATAAAATCCAACAACAGTTTTTGAAAACAAGGAAATTTGTCCCTACATGATTGCTCCCAGTGCGCTATGGATAATGAGGTAATGATGGTGTAATTCCACTGAACACTTCGCAGAGTTTTCATTGGCTGTGAGGGGAGAATGCCAAAGTGAGGTCCTCTTTCTTACACAAATAGGTTGAGATTTCAGCTCTGATAGAGTTGATTCCCGCTGTCCCTCAATCAGTCCTAAAGCCAGGCTCTAAGGGACCAGGTGAAATAATTGCACACATATGCAGTGGATTTCCCCATTGGTCTTTGGGTGGTCATCATTATTCTATTAACTGATGCATCAATAGCAGTTAAGTACCCAGCAAAGCTCCAGTCTGTGCTCAGTGGTTTGGGGAATGCAAACCCTTGAAGCCCACTGTGACAGCCAATGAGTGGTTGGGAAAAGGAGTTACACAAGATCAGAAAGTTATGGAGGGCTAAGCCACGAGCCACAAATGCTGTGGAGGTCAGAGAAGGGGAAAAAGTCAGGCTATACCACAGTCTGTAGGAGAGTTTTTCAGTTACCTTCCATCCCAGCTTAACCTTTGGTCTCAGCATAATTATTAAGTGTCCCCTGCACTTTCAAGAGTCCCCTTGAGATAGTACACACATGGTAACCCAAGTTTTAGGAAAATAGGCATTTAATTGAACCACTGTATCTTATCTCACTGCCTATGACACAGGCCATCCTTGGATCACACTCCTCCCTCCCTTTCTCCCCATGCCCCAGGCTTTCCTCCCACTGTCAGACTTCTCTGTGCTGTGGGCACTGGGAAGCCTGCAATTTCTCACTGTACTTTCACAGTTGTTCACAGAGTCTACTTCACCTGGAACATTCTAGTCCTCCACTCCGTAATAAGTCTTTTTTGAGATATCCTCCCAGGTTTCATTTAAAATGAAGCTTTCACTGGTCCCCCAGCCAAAATTAGAATCTTCCTCTCTCTTTCTTCTCTCCCTCCATAGTCTCTTCTCCCCTTTTCTGTCTTCCACTCCCTTCCCCTCTTCCTCCTTCTTCTCCCTTCCCCCCTTTCCACATCTTTATTCTCCGTTGGCACAGAGAATATGCTCCACATTAGCCATTCTCAGTCAAATTCACCAAAATCAGTTAAGCCAAACTCTGAGGAAGGTGCTTGGGATATTAAAAAAAACTGTGCCATAGATACAAGTCTTGCTTTTGAAAAGTTTATTTCTATAGGGAAAAAGAAACACACAGGAACTCTTTTATTAATGCGCAGTGAGTGCTGTAACACATACTGAGTGAGGTCTTTCTAGTAAAGAGGGATTTTCATAGTGGAGGCAGATTGTGGCACAGCCAAAAGAACTCTCAGGTTTGGCTGCCTGGAGAAGGAGGGTGGGAACAGAAGTTTAGCTGCAGGTGCTCAACAAATAAATATTTTTAAAACTCCTATGTAAAAAGGTAAATATCAAAAACAAAATGTGAAACACTCATTTTTAGTTGAAGATTAATACCTATGAAGTTTGATTTCATAAATATAACCAAAATAACAACTTTCATTTTCTGTATCCAACTATGAAAAATAAATAAAAGGTATAAGGAGGAAAAATAAGAAAAAAAACAAAGCCAGCAAAAGAGTTTAGAGGAGAGAGGAAGGGAGGGAGGGGGGGAGAGAGAGAGAGCATGAGCAGGACTGGAAAAGAGAGAGACATTAAAACATAAGGGGACAAAAAAAAACAGAGGGACCCTGAGAGAGAGGAGCTGGCAGAAAGTGCAGCGCTGCCAGGACATGGCTACAGAGAAATTCTTGAGCAGCTGTTCCAGAAGGGGCACATGCTCAGAAGCATCACACAGGCTCAGGGACACTGACCAGACACAGAGACACAGCTATCACAGAGCAGACAGGCGTTCAAGGAAAACTCATCAAGTGCCAAAAAAAAGGCAGTAAAAAGGGATCTGCCCTGGACCTCAGCAAGTCGCCTGCAAGAGGGTCTGCTTTTCTGAAACTGCCGCTACGATGAGGTCGCACATTGCAGAGGTCAGCCCCTGAGCTGGAGGCTGTTATGCTGGGTGCTCATTAGGTCTCTGGGTCAGGGGATCGCCCTCTTTCTCAGCTGAGGAATAGGGAAACCTTAAATGATTTTTCAGGGCCATGAACACACAATTGGGAGGCCTGCCAACATTTCTCAGGATTCAGCCTTCAGAATTCCTGGAGGAATGGTGAAACCTTTTGTGACTGTAAATCTAATTTCTTTAAAGGAAAAATGTACAGACCCTTCCAGGACTGGTGACCCACTTCTGGTAGCTCAGTCTACATTAAATTATGATAAAAGACTTAGTAAAATATATCCAGAATCAAGAGATTCTTGAAAACTCCAGGCTCCATTCTCCAAATGTGGAATAAATGCCATAATTAAGGTATTATCAAACTGCTTTCCAAACTTATCAAAAAAAAAAGTGCTAGGAATTCACAACTACTATAATAGGAAGCACAGGGAGTTTAAATTCATAAAGCTAGGTATTACACTAGGCTAACTGTTAATCCCTGAGGAAAAAAAACAGAGAGATAGTCATTTATGAAATTTAAAACCAAGGATTAACAATTTGAGTTTCTAACAAGAAATCTATACACATGGAATCATATGTTCTATTAAAAATAAGAAAATAATTAGAATTCAATCATTAACTTTGCTATAAAATCTTTCTTTGATGAGGGAAAAATTCAATCCAAGTCAACAATGGATGGGAAAAAATGTGAAAGCAGTTTTACCAACCTCAAAGCAGTCCAATTTCTAGATATCACTGGTGTGTTTAGTGGAAACAAGCAAATGGGACTAATATGTCAAAGAGAATTCAGAATATTTGCACCGTGATTTGGAACAAAAAGTTTAAGAGAAACCAGTAAGCAAAAGGGCACACTTGTCACTGAGTGTCCGCTAGGGGCGCACCTGCAGAATCTCGATGATCTTCAGTTTGGTGTCCATCACGGTCACGTCTTCGTGCTCGGTGGGGCTGGCGGTCTTGCTGGGGTGGATGCTGGGCTGCGCATCAGGCACACTCACGGGGAAGACAGAGCCTCTGCTCAGCACCATCTGCGTCATCATCTCCCCCACCCCATGGATGGTCCTCATGACGTTGTTTCCTGGCACAAGAAATGGTCTTCCTAAGTCAGCACACACAACCCCTGGAGATGCCCAACTGTGACGTGCGCTTTCACCAAGACTAAGGAGAGGCAGTGAAGACAGGGAAGAGGAGGATCAGTCCTGCTCAGCTGTGTGTGTGCAGTGGTACTGGTGTTAAGATACTGCAGACCATTTCAAGATGACAGATTTTACAGAGGAAGTTTACTTTTCTCAGAAAATGCTTTCAAATGATGCACCAAAGGTAAACTGCTAGTACTTCTAATACACACATCAGGTCCTTCTGCAACACATGAAATCCTACCAACTACCTCTCCAATCAGCCCTAACTTTTACAACAATAAAAGAAAAAAACGTTTTAATTTCTAGGACACAGAGAGTTGCAAGTGGAGATACAAAGATTGTAGCCAAGTCCCCCCATAATGAAATTAACAAATGTCTTTTCTCTTGTAAGAGCTTTAAGCCATTCTGCAATGTTTACAAGACAATAGCTACATGAGCGCCCTGGGGGACTGAGACAAAACTCTCTGAAGCCCAGGAGTTTTAGAACAACCCAGCCACATAGTGAGAGCCTGACTCAAAAGAAACAAAAACACAAAGGTAAACAAAAAGCCCAAAGAGCACATTCTTTCCTTTAAAACTAAGAGAAAACCTAAATAAACCCTGTGTTTCACTTGCTTTTAGTGACTTTTGCTTTCATCACAGGTTTTAGAAAGCGCTTAACTAAACAGCTCAGTAACAGACTCTTGCTAGCTGTACTCATATTTCTGAGATATGGTCACCTGATTGTTTTAAGTGTTTTTAGGAATTTGGAGTTGGCTTTGATGGACTCAATCTGGTGACCCTGTCACCTGTGCTTTTACAAGTGCCCAAGAGGTGACTTTTTGTCAGAGTGGAAACCCACCTGCAGACCTTGCCAAGGTCTATTTTTGGAATAAGCGTCCTCCACAAGTCCATGATGTTCACAGAGACACACACAGACCACTGAACACATCACCTTCCTACAC
The DNA here is from genome assembly GCF_047511655.1 of Castor canadensis. Taxonomy (NCBI): domain Eukaryota; kingdom Metazoa; phylum Chordata; class Mammalia; order Rodentia; family Castoridae; genus Castor; species Castor canadensis. The sequence goes on along the minus strand of NC_133391.1, from coordinate 17,895,508 downwards.
CTCAGACCTGTTCCTTCCGTAAATGCCCCTAATCCTGTCATCAAGAGTTGGATTTGGATCTGGAGGTGCCCCTCCCCATGTTTCCCACCATGTGAACAAACTCTAATTTGCAAAACCCTAGTTTCGGTGATTGCCACGCTGCGTGATGAAACTGGTTTGGTGGCAAGACTGCATAAAAGGAAATGCTGAGTTCTAGCACCCCAATTCTGTACTCACACCAAGGACTTTTCAGCTTTCCTCTCCTAACAGGAAAACCCTGCCAGAGGACTTAAGAAAAAGAATATCTCATCCGGGATGAAGCCTTTATTCTCCAGTACACTTATTCACATGGAAAACCATTGCCTGAAAGTCACAAAACCAATTTTGTGTGAGATAATTACACAAATAAGTTGTGAGCAACATGACTGTGTTCAGTGGAGAGTCCCTCTCTTCCTGTACCTTCTCCTGGAGTTTGGCTTTCTGTTCATTTGTCCATTGATGGAAGTGCATGGCTTGCACCAGGGACCTCCTCCTCTCCTCCTTGCACTGTCTACTAACTGCACCCCCCTACCCCCTTCAAGGGATTTGTGCTCTCCAGCCCTGCTGCTGTTTCCCACTTCTCTGTTCCTATAACAAGCACCAGACTCCAAAAGAATGGTTGTCTGCTTCTCTTTCCAAACAGTGGTCTTGGCTTCGTGGGTGTTCATGGAACGCTGCCTGAGGCAAAGGCCTAAGAATCTGACAAAGAATGCTCCCTTCCCTATGTGGAACATGCACCCCAGAGAAGGGAACTGGAATAAGATGCGATGAGATAAAACCCTCAGCAACAAGAGAAGAAAATCCACTGTAGCAGTCCCTATGGGATTGACAGGCAAATTGTAATCAGAAGAAAACATTCAGAAGACAGCTGGAGAGAACCCGTGGTCCAGACTGCAATCCCCATTGGAGACTGCTATTACCTGTGCACTGTGAAAAGGTGACAGGCTTTCTAAATTCATTATTCCATCTATATGTGGAAGTGATTCAAGCAAAGGAGGTGGTGCCCCAACAGTACTTTAAGAAAACACAAAAGAGAAGCATTTTCTCTAAGGTGGCATATTCCAGACAAATTAAGGTGGGTTTTTATTTTGAAGGCCTGGGAACTTTTATAACATTAACACTTACATAACTAAAAAAGGGGACAAGAAAAAATACACAGAAGTAATTTCCAAGTTTAGACAAACCTGAGGCAAAAAGATTTGAGACAGTTCTCTATGTTCTATCAGAATAACCTCAAGTGGAATGCTGCGCTACCTGGGCTGTGCTTCTCAGCCACAGCCCTTAAGTCTTCCCATCCCCCACTGGGGACACACAGACTGAAAGACACACATCTGGTGACTGGCAAAGGGTTCAGTCGCTGATGTTCAATCAGTACATTTATGGACTCTTGATGCCAGTGTGCTTATGTGCTGGCCTCCAAGGGTTGTTCTCCCACTACTAATACAGAACAGGCCCCTTTGTTATTCTCACCTGATTCCCACAGAAATCTCCAGCACACACAGTGCCTGCATCTTATTTAGATTTTCATGGAAAATTATCATTTAATCCAAATGATTATTACAAAGAAAGTTAGCCCAGACAATTCTTTCTCCCAAATATAGATTCTGTCATCAAGAAATTAAGACCCAGAGTCCAGAACCATATTAACATGTAACACATGTTGCCCATGAAAGGGGAGGGCCCATTCCAGTTGTACCACATCCTTACATGCCTGTGGCACGTGGTCACTGCAAACTTCTCCTGACATTTCCATGTATGGCCAACTCAGAGGTCCCAAATTAAAAGATGCTATATTTCCTGGACTTGCTTGATGGTGATGAGAAGTACTTAAATTGTGAATGATGCAGCTTGCAAAACATAAGTCAAACACTACATAAATCACAGACATGCAGAGCTTCCCATAATCATTTTTCCATAGAAAAGTTCTAATTTTAGACTACTGAGATGAGTCAGAGGAGATCAGTCCTCAACATTGCAAAAGAAGCCTCATTCTTAACATAATTAGCAAATATTGACTTAAAACTTTTCAGGAAACTGGATTCTGTGTTATAATAGAAATTCTCTGGACAATCTAATGCCCAGAAATCCAGTTTTTCTATGTTTCATATTAACCCAGCACCCAGGATTTGGATTTATGCACAAAGTGTGCTGACAAATTTTGAAAAAGCGGGAGTCATTTTTGTTAAGTCAAAAGTCAGAAGGAAGGAACTGGTTAGGAAGAAAGGTGGGTGGACTTTTTGGGCTCTTTCCTTATATGATTTTATAGATATCCTTATTAACCCTAATTCCTCAAGAGGACAATCTAAAAGCAAGACAGAGTAATACATCTGGAACTATGACTAGGAATGGTTTGGGAAGACACTGTCCTGTTTCTTAGACTGTTCCCATGAGCCAAGTTTCTGTTTCCAACTTCAAAGAAGTGAAAGTAACAGGAATTTATGTAACACTGAAGTTTCAAAAACCAAAATTTAAATTTTCCTACTCAAAAGTCATTTTACTGCAGGGATCACTATTGTTTTCAACAATTCATAATGGTTATGCTTTTCACTGCTTATAGAAAGTAAAAGAAACTTAACAATCTTGATGGGAATTTTCATACAATTCGTTGGTGCTTTATTTTATTTGAAGTTACCTTCATGCATTATCTCTTTCTCTTATGAGCATGTAAGAAAAAAAATGACAATCTGAAATTCCCTGTTGTTTATATTTCAGATATAAATTTCTAAAACATTCCCTACTCTCATAGTAAATTAATTATTCTGTAGCTACTAAAATAAGCTCAATATTTTCTAATAATATAAGCCAAAAATGCATAATCCAAAAGTCATTTTTTATTTTCACTGAAACACATTTTTATATCTGGATCAGAATAAATACATCTGCTGTTATAACATTCATTCAAGACAGAATGATGCCAAACCAGGAAGCCATGCCTCAGGAAGTCTTCCTGCTTCCCATCCCAGATCAGGCAGGTCCTTACAAAACACCTACCCTCTCTAGGACTAGAGCGTTTTCCTATTTCAAGTTCTCTAAAGCAGTGCCTCCTCTTCTGTATGCAAAGAAAACAAAAACAAAGCCAGGATTAAGTTAGTAGTAGAAACAGTAAGAGGTAACATAGCACCTGGATTAAACAGAAGATCAAGATTTAACACCCTGAGAGGCTGGGACAACTCAGCCTGTAATTTCAGCTACTTGGAGGCAGAGATCAGGACTGTAATTCAAAAGTTTAACTCCTGAAAAGACAATTAGACAATTAGTCCTGCCAGTTCCAAGTGAGGTCACAGTGCTTTGGAGGGCTGGGCATCCAATTGCATAGGGCTTTACTCCCCATGCTGGACCTGGGGGGAATTCACTGGCCTCTGCCTGGCTTCTCTGCCTGGATACTCCCTGACTCCTTTCTGGGCTGTGGTGCAATGTCACCTCATATGCTAGACCACCTCTGGCTATCCACCTGAAAGAAGGGCTGCTGTCACTCTCAAACCACGCAACTCACTTTACATCATATGATCGATCTGTGTTATGTGCTTATCATATTCCCTCTCCTCAAAAGTAGCAAGAAAGAAACCAGCTCCAAGGAGACAGGGATCCTGACCAGTTTACTGATCTGTTTCCAACATCTGTAAGTGCCTGATGTATAACAAATGTTCATAAATAAACGCACACGTGAAAGAAAAAAGCAACATAAACAAATGAACTATTAAGAATGAAAGCCTGGTGCCAGTGGCTCACGCATGCAATCCTAGCTGTTCAGGAAGCTAAGATCAGGAGAATCATAGTTTCAGGCCAGCCTGGGCAAAAAGTAAGACCCCATCTTCAAATGAACCAGAACAAAAGAGGCTGGACACGTGACTCAAGCAGTAGAGCACCTGACTAGCAAATACAAAGTCTGGGGTTCAAACCCCACTACTGCTTTAAAAAGAAAAAAGAGAATGACTTACTTCGGAAGGCTCATGTAAAACTAGACTGCATCAGAGTAAAGGCGCCATTTACAGGTTGAGTTTCTGCTTCCTGTTCTTACTTTCCTTTACACTTTTCTAAACTTTTGCAAAGAGCACATACAATTTCATGGTTCTTCAACTTTTATTTATTAAAAGAAAACTTATTTAAATGCACATTGAGACAGGGGAAATAATGGAAGCCGCCTTATCAAGGGCATGCCACATTCCGTGATGAGGCCAGGCCACAGGCCACTATCCCTTCACCTCAACCGATCTTCCAGCAAGGAGGGTGAATGGGTGGTAGGCCCTTTGGCTTCACATAACCAGACAGCAGCTGAATCTCAAACAGGTCAACTGACGTTACCGTGACCCTTCCCCTGCTCCATACTGCATCACTAACAGGCTTCACAACTGGTTGGAGAGTGCATTAGCACTCAGAGAGCCCAAAAAGAAAAGACCGATTAAAACTGCCCTGAAGAGGTGGAATTGCCCCTTGCTATTCATTATGTAAAGAATTTGCTAACCTCACTCTCAGGTGATCTTGCACAGCCAACCTTTATTATATAAGATGGGCCACACACTGCTACTGGCAGGTTCCTTGTGTTACACAATTCAGTTTTACAGGCAACACTTGTTCAGGAAGCATTCATGAAGTAACTAATATTCCTCTGGCTCCATGCAAGGGACATCAGGGTGGGTAGACATAAGAGAAGTAAGACATAAATCACATTCATAAAAAATGAGAACAAGTATAATGCAGATGAGGTAGCATAGGATAGTACGGACAGTACAGAGTAGCTAAGGACTGGTTTTTGCAGGGGTTGGGGTGATTTTCTTAGGGTGAGAAAAGGGACAAGTCACTGGAGATACACAGTTTTGAGCTAGGTTTTGAATGAAGTGAAGGATTTACACGAGAGAAGCATGATCTTTGTCAAATCACATCACACTCATTTTTCAGAATCTTTCTTGGGGTACAGACTAGGATTTGAACTAGGGCCAGCCTGAACCACAATCCTCCTGTTTTAGGCTTCCTGCAGTAACTGAGATGACAGGCATGTACCACTTGTCAACCAGGCATGTTCAACCAGGCATGTTCAACTAATGTTCAACCATTAGTTGAAATGGAGACTCATGAACAGTTTTTGACCTGGACTGGCCTCAAATGTGAGCCCCTAGATCTTAGCTTCCCAAGTAGCAAGGAGTACAGGCTTAAGCAACCACACCTGGATCACTTCTCAGAATCTTAATCGTAATAAAATGTGTTGTGGATTCTTGTCAGAGTAAAGTTACATATACTACTAAAGTGAGACGTGGGGAACACAGCGTGCTCCAACTCCACGTCTGAAAACAGCTCCCCCAGTGGACTAGCCACCTCACTAACGAGTACGATTGCATCTATAACCACGCTCGCTATCACCTGCTCACAGCAGGACCAACACACACACACCGTAGCACCTCCAGAAGGAGATGTCCTTCCCAAGAGCAATGCCCAAAGAACACCCAAGGACAGAACAGAAAATATGACACCTAATTTTTTTCATTCTAAAAAAACACTGTCTGAATACAACATATTAATAGGCTTTTTACAGACCCCAAGTTTCCAGGAGCTTAGAAACAGAACAAAACAAAAACCCACCAAAAACATGTAACCAAAATATAGCAATGCTATTATTCATCTTTTCAGAATACCAAGTAGACTACTTGGAAGAAAACTATTTCCCAACCCACACAGTGAAGGAGTGTTATTCAAAGGATGATCTAAAAAAGCCATTCATACGAAATAGTGGTTGAATTCTGCATCTTATTTTGGATTTCATCACTGTCTAACACTGATAAAGTCATTTTGATATTCCAAACCTCAAGATTTTAATTTGCAAAACTGATCTTTAATTCTTAACAATAGGCAATGTAAGGAATAAGTGGATTTGCATACTGTTTTTATGACTGAGATGTAACTCATGGTGTTTTTGTGATTGGGATGTAACTCAGTGAGTGCACACATCTCATCTGCAAGGTTTGTGCAGTTCTCAAAAGCGCAGATACAATATAAAGCACGCACCATCTAGATGCTAACCATTTCCACTGGCCGAGAGCTCCCCTGTGTCCCTCCACACAAAATCACCACCAAAGAACATTCTTTTGCTTTCCCACACTGTAGACACAGACACTGGCTGATGTAGTGTTTCGCAGGTATGATTTTAGCCAATGATTATAACCAAGGAGTGCTAGCTGCTGAATCAATGTTAGAGAACACAGGGATTGTAGTTTTTAGCTTCTTAGTTCCTACCTTGACAGATCAGTACAGAATTCCCCTCCCTCATCCTGAAACCATGGCTGGAACCAGACCCTACATACACCATGTTTTTTCCTGTATATACGTACCTATGATAAAGTTTAATTTATAAATTAGGCTTAGTATGAGGTTAAAAACAATAAATGGTAATAAGATAATTACAACAATATAAGTTCAATAAGTTAAATAAAAGTTATTTAAAATTTATGAATTGTTTATTTCTGGAATTTTCTATTGAATGTTTCAGGCAGAAGTGGAGCACAGATAACTGAAACCACAAGAAGCAAAAATCATAGGTAAGCAGGACTACTATATTTTTGTCAGTGACTTGGATAAAACCAGAGATAGGGTATTTCTCAAATGCAAAGATGACATGAAACAAGGAAGGATAACTAATATACTGAATGACTAGCAAATCCCAAATCTACATCAATAGGTTGGAAACTAATGGGTTAAATTTAACAAGGGGACTCAAAATATAAACAGCTCTGCACTTTAGCCAACTTATGAATATGGCAGTACCCTATATGCTGTAAAAGAGCCAAATTAGAATTTTAGTTGGGTTCAAGTTCAATGGGGATCAATACTACGTCATCTTTACCGAAACACTTACTCAACACTAGGTTGCAATACAAAAGTAAAATGTTCAGGATGCGTGGCTGCCCTTGACTTTGTTCTGGTCAAAGCAGTAACAAATGAGACTTGATTCCAGGCAGGAAGAGATGTTCAAGGGTGGGCTGGCCACTCTGAAACTTAGAAAGAACTGAGTGTGGAAATAATGCCAGACCTCTTTGTGGTTCCAGGGAATAGAAGGCCCACTGAAAATCAGAGGTAGGCATATTTAGGATGACCTAACAAAAGAGAAGTCACGAGTAGAGCTCTGAAGATTAAGAACGGTCTGCCTATTGGTCATTCTAGGGGACTAAGACTCCAGCTGACCACTTGTAATGGGTGTTGTACAAAGATCTGAAGTTCACGTTATCTATGTGGATCAGGTTCAGATAGATGGTTTCTGTGGTTCTTTTCTGTGTTCCTTCTATAAAATTATGAGTTTCAGTAACAAGCCTTATTAGAGGCCCTTGGGGGACTCTCGAGCCTAGCCCAGTATAGGTCTTACTGTGAAACATCCAAGCCCAGGGCACAGGCAGTATTTATAATTAGAGGCAGTAACTATAGTAGAAAGAAAACAAAGACAAGATGGTCCTCATTAGTCCTTGCACTACCTGGGAGGTCATCCTTAGGCACTGACCTGCACATTAACTCAAAGAGGAGTTGTAGGAAGCTCTTACTGGAGTCAGGAGCGATACTAGGGCCCATTTCTATCTCTCCTAGGCAACTTCAGAGGTTTCAGGGTCACCTTGCAGCAAAAAAAAATAGCAATAAACTTCATACTAGTCTATGGAACACACTTCACCCACTGTGTGACAGACATGCTTGGAATACAGATGGCGCATTTGTGTCTGACAAACAAACCTAGAATCAGTCCTCTGCCTCTACTGAGTCAAACTAATTGCAAAGTAATTGCAAAACATAATAAAAATGATTTTATTTATAATCACTGTGCTTGTCACCCGATCGAGAGCACTGTCAGAACTTATGGAGTCACTTTCTCTTACCACATTATGCAGATTATGATGCTCCATGCCCATTACCTTTTCTTGAGGTTTACCTACTCCAGCAGCAAGTGAATAGCTAAACTACTAACTGTTAAGATGATGCATCAAGGATTCCCAAAATTTACAATATGAATCCCTAAAATTTACTAAAATAAAACTACAGAGACAAAATTCCAGGCAGTATTTTAACAGAAACTGTCATTTATCATGTTATCTTCCATTCCTTGTAGTTTTGGAAAGCCAATCTTAAAAGTCTGTAAGTAATTTAATAAAAATCAGATATTTGATTATTCAAATACATATATATTTATGTAAAGCTTGTAATCTGTAGGCTCTCACTAAATACATTTCACTCAATAATACTTTTGCAAATGAAGTAAGTTTATGGTAATATATTAGATATGACACAAGTCAACTATAGCATCAGAAATAGAATTCATTTTCAGTTTTTCTTCTCACTTTCATTCTCTCAGTCAATAAACTTCAATCTTTATTATTGAATAATTTAGGTAGTAACTCAGAGTCATGGAGCCTCTTATACTATTAGAAAAGAAAGATATTTTTAAAAATCACAGAATTAACGAAAGACAGACTCAGGTATATATTTATAACATCAGGGTCTCTATATTCAGATAAAGCATGTCACCCACATTGTCCTAATGATAAGCAAGAGATGAAAAGACAGGAATACACTGCTCAGTGATGGTGATGTGTCCTAGGAAATGTGTCCTTAGGCACTTTCATTGTTGGACAAACACAGCAGAAGGTACTTATAAAACCTGGCTCATACAGGCTACTACATACCTAGGCTGTACAATGTATACTGCTACATACGTGTTCCACTTGTGACCAGGCATCGTACACAGAGCATGACTGGATCTGAGGCAGAGAAGCAGCTCACAGAAACATGTCTACTTAGATTATGGGGAAACAGCAAGAGACAGACTCATGATATCCAGCTCAGGTTATGGAAACCCTTAGGTGCCAATTTAAGCAGTGGAGTTATTATTTGAGGGAGATGATGCGAGCTAAACAGAGGCAGAGAGTGTAATTTAGAAAGATCCTTGATTCTTATGCTGGAATGTGGAGAGAGAGCCAAAGCAGAATCAGAGAAAACAATCAGAACTCTACTGCAGGAAGGGGTAATAACTCCCAGCTTCAAGAGACAGTTGGGTGTCAAAACTTCTAATACTCATTATTAAAACCGAGGTAACAGCCACTCATGTAGAATGATTCCTTGTTTTAAAAAATTCTTTTTGATCTAACTAATAAAACCAATACAAGCTAAATCAAATCTCTTGGCAAATATACACTGTTTTACACTGAATTTTCTTGGGAAACTTAGAAAAAAAGTAAAAAGAGTCCCAGGCTAGGTGTAGTGGCACATGCTTGTAATCCAAGCACTCTTCAGACTGAGACAAGAGCACTATAAGTTCAAAGTCAGTCTGGGATACATAGTGAGACACTGCCTGGGAAGACAAAACAGAGTCCCTGCACATGAGGAAGTCATCTTTAAAGAATACAGACTAATAATTATACAAAAGCATCAGACATAGTGCTATATATTTTTAAAGAAGGGAAGGGAAATATAAAAGAAATCTGAATTCAAAATTTCAGAAAGGTACAAGCTATAGGATCTTAAACAACTATATAACCAGTCTAAAAACATATTTCCTAGCAAAATCATGACCAGAATACCCAACTTGCTTGCCCATGATAGGATTAAAGATAAAAATATGTAAAAGACCTAGTGGCAGGCAAGTGTTCACTGCGAACCATGGACACCCTTCATAAATAATCCTTGCTAATGGTGTGGCAAAGACACAGCTTACAGTATTCCTTGCCTGGATTTATACATGCATTTGAATCTTTAGAGGAATGTAACCTAGTGTAGAATGTGTGTTTGAGATTCTCTGGAAACACAGACAGAAGACTAAGTCCCCGAGGAGAATTCTTTTAGACACCACTGATAACTAAGAGAAAACATGATATTATACAGGCATTTTTTTTCCAAGTTGATAAAGGCTGCCAAGAAAAATAAAAATAAAAAGCAGTACCAAACTCATTATATGTTAAGCCAGAATGGCCTTGGAGGTGCAGTTGCCATAGCACAAAGCTGGGAGAGAAGCAGACCCAGAAGTCACAGAAACCCTCCTGACATCTGAAGAGCAGGGCTCTGGGAAGGACATGCTGCTCGTGCAGGTTTCTGTGGCCTGTGGTTCTGGGGCATTTGGAAGTATGCAGCTTCCAGAATGTTTCCATGTCTAAACTTTGCTATAGTTTTTAATGCCATTTTAATTTTTCTCCCTGCATCACAGCCCTCTCCTCCCTTGGCCCTATCTTGTTTCTCTCCCTTCCCTTCCATTCACTGTAAGAGATCTCCACGGACAAAGTCCTCATGGTTATCCCTTCTCAGAGTCTGCTTCCCGGCAACCCTCAAGCTGCTGAGGGGGCCACTGCTGCTGTCCTTATTTTTAAATCAGCGGAAGAACCTCAAGGCCTTCTGAGAACACGCTCACCTGATACGATGCACATGTGCACAAGCAACATGGAGAACCCGCAGTGTGGCAGACTGTGAACAGGACATGTCTTGCCTCTTCTTAGAGCCTAAAGCTACTCTTGATAGAAGGCATGACTTGAATGGAGGGAAGGTGCAGGGAGATGGGAGGGAAGAGGGTGTGAGGAATAAGATACAGAATGGGGCGAAGGTACCTGATGAAAGCAAAGCGGTGAGGGTACAATAGAACTGCCATCTGAAGGAGAACAGGCCCGAATGCTGAGAAGCAGAATGGTGCTGGGGAAAAACCAAGCTCCGAAATGAATAAAGAGATTTTTCAAATCACAAATGGTACTTGTACCTCTTCCCTTTGCAAGTGAACCATGATAATACTCCACAGTACTGTAAGCTCTATTGCTAACTTAAATCCCTTCTGGAGACCATGGAGGAGCTCAGATGAAAAATTAAATTAAAAAGAGATGAACAGGGGGTAAGTCCTGCAAATGAAGCTCTGGCATCTGCTCTTGGTTTATACTAAGCCTTACTTGTACTAAATCTTTTTCCGTGCTTTCACATCCCCATGTTCACATATACACCTCCTCAGAGTCTCACCTCACATACAGGTAAGTCTCCTCCTCCCTTCCTTCCTCCCTCTCCTTTCCTCTTCTTTTGTTTTTCTTTCTTTCTTTTGTGCTTTTTGTTGCAAGTTATTCTGGGTATTTTGAGTGAACTAAGGATTCTAGTTTCAAGGCATTCTCCCTGACATCTATAAAAGGGGAATCACAGCTATTAACCAGGGGATATGCTTCATGGATATTAGCTAAAAAGAGTGTTTCATATCACATGTTAAAAAGAACGCCACTCAATGAATGAAGAAGAATTACATGTTAATCATTGGAGTTTTGAAATGAAGGAGACTGTAACGATCCAATCAGATTTAGACAAACTTGTAATTTGATGAAGAAGGAAAATATTTTCTGGCAGAATTTTATCTACAAGTATTTCCTTCCCTTCCCACCCATGTAACAATATTAAAAAATGTGTCTGCTGCACCTCCCACCTCAATTTCCCTTCTCCTTCTAACAGCATCTGTGCTTCCAGAAACAGCATGTCAAGGGGGGATTGATCGTGTGAGGTCCCCACAAGGCAGCAACATGAGTTTAACTGTAGAAGCGCCTGGTTCTTTGCCGTTAGGTGGAGAGTCTGCAGCTCTTACTGTTCCCCAAATCTCGTGGGACAGGGTTACTCCTAGACATGTATGCACCCAAAGTACCTCTCGTTACCCTCCCTCCCTCGTGTCCTCCCTTCCTGTGTTGGGCCAACAGGGCTATAAATCACTCAGTGCTAATCCTGTTAGGGCAATGGGATAATTCAGACTGTTGTGGTTGTCTGTATCTTATTCTCTGAGACCAAAGCCCCTTCACCTCCAAACCTGAAGCCTTAAAGGAAAAGAAACTCTACAAGAATGGAATTCTCCATTGATTTCTGAGTGATTTCCCAGTTCCGATATCATAACATGTATGCCAACAAAAGAGATTATCTGGTTACTGACTGAGAACAGGCCTATTGCAGTGCTGAACTCCCAAGAATTTAGAATGAAAAGCAAGGTGATAGATTATAGAAAGAAATTATTCAGCTCTTGTCTGGTCTCTTGGTAGTTTTCTATGCTCTACTGCCTGGTCAAGTTATGGCCAGTTCAAGGACAAGAAGACAACTGTGAAAAGAGACTGTACAGTGGTATCCATACCCCCCACTGGCTCTGCGTACTCAGTGGAGGGTACTGCTACTCCATGTGGGAGGTTCTGATTTGAACACCAGTACCATTCGAATGCAGAGAAGTAGAAGAATATTAAAAGATAACTAAATAGTAAGTCAAGGTAACCATGACCTGCTGTGTCAAGTTCTCTACTTCCACCATACATATAGTGTTCAAATGCAGACAGTGCCCACTCTTAAGATTCGGCGCTAACACATTCCACACTGCTCTTTAGAAGGACACAAGAGTGGGACTCACATTCCTGCCCAACAATTTAAATGACTCTCTGGTACTCTGTTGCCCAGAGTAGGGGAGGGAGGACTTCACTATTAGTAAAATCTTTGGCTTGTATTTTCTTTGGCAAGCATAAAAAGAAATGTATACTTTTAAGTGTAAAGCTTTAAATGCATGCAAAGAGTATCCAAAACACCCAATTGATCAGCTGTGTGTAGATTTCCTTTTAACTTCCATACATGACATAATCCTTCAACCCAAAAGATCAATTACACCAGGAATGGAGCCTGTGCATTTCAGTCACTGAGAGCAAATGTTAGGTATTAGGCAAAGCAAACTGACTCAGCAACATAGCCTGCAGAGAGTGAATGCATTTGTTTGAAAACAGTATTTCTATTCTGATGTGACTATGTAGCCAATGAAAGGTACTGCATTGACAGTTCTGAAGATTAGAATCTCCTGTTTTGCTACAGCAGTGGCTAGAGCAGCGCCAGCTCCCCATGTCTCCTTGTGAATTTGCCTCAATAATCTTCTGAATACTCTAAAGCACAGAAGTGAAAGCTGCTCTGAAACTAGCAATTTCTGCAATGGGCCTACCCAAAGCCACTGCAATGGCAAGACGCACAGCCTGGGAGCTGGACTCAGACTCCAAGCAGCTGGAGAAAGACAGCAGCTACCAGGAACACTGAGGTGGGCTGCACTATTTGGGAGGATAGGAAAACTTTCAGAATTGCCACTTTCCAAGCCAGCCATCCCCACAATCTCGGACGCTAATCAACGACATCTAAGCCTCCAGGATTTTCCAGAAAAACAAAGAATGCTGCATGTGCACACTCTATTTAAGTCTGGCGCCACGGAGGCTGGTGCAAAATGGAACTCCAGGAGCTCAAAACCTCTGCCTTCTACACACCACCTTCTCTTCCTCTCCCCTGCATCCAGTCTGCCAAACACGTTTGTTTGCATGGCCAACCTCAAGTGTGCTAGAGGAGAACTAGTAAGGGGTAGGCAAGTAAAAGGGACCAAAAAGGGTATTGTGTGAAATTTTCCAGACATGCTGTAAGCACAGAAAACTGTATCATTTATTGGAATGAACTTGTTTATCTAGCAATGGTGTTTATAAAATTACTTTTTTAAAATTGTACTTCACAAGTGACTTCCAAGTAAAAAATAAAGAAAACCAGGAAAACACAATCCAAATCATTTGACCACAAAAGAGCAGAAGACACACTAGGTAGTGTAATGTGGCCACACTGCTGTCACTCCTGTCACTTGTCCTTTAACATAAAAGTCTTCCTACCATGCCCCCTACCAGGTACTATCCATAATCTCAGATTTCCTCTCTGGCCTCAACCTCTATCTCATCCTGTACCCCCAGATTCTTCCCATGCCTGACCATCAGGCCTCCACAGTGGTGACTGCAAAAATATGTTCCTCTTATTTCTTCTGAAAAGAACTTACCACATCTACCAGAACCTTGGTTGAGAATTTACAGTCTAATGGAGCCTAGCTATACTAACACACCTAGTAGAGTTGCAAGATAATTCTTCAAGCTTGAATTGCCACCTTGCATAAAACCTACCTGGCTAATGAAGTTATTTACTTTTTACTGTGGTTGTTTATAAAAGCTTTCAAATTTATGGGAAGAGTTGCAAGGCTACTGCAAAGATCTCCTATGTACCCTCCACCCAGATAGATTCACAAATCCTGCCAACTTTTGTCTGTCTTTGTCTATACAGACGCATTTTTTTTCTGCACTATTTGAGAGTTACTCCCAAACATGATGCATTTTCAACCCTCAGTTCCTCAGCATGTATTTGCTAGAAACAAGTTCACTGTCTTACATACTGCAGTAAGTGATGAACCTCAGAAAGTCTAAAGGATACAGTAGTAGGCCTACAGCCCATACTCGAATCCCATCAGCAGTGCCAACAATGGTTTCTGTAAAGACTACTCATCCTGACTCAAGGCTGTGCGCTGCATTTGTGGTTCTACCTCTTTCATCTCCTTTCATCTGAGCAGCTTCTCAGCCTGAATTTCATGGCCCTGGCATTTTTATGCATACAGGTCTTCATTCTCCACTCAGCAGCAAAAGTGGCCTGACCACATCAGTTCCTTCTGGAGTCCCTGAAAAGGTTGTCCATCAAACTCAGAACAAACATCTGCCTTCCCTGGCTCTGTGACCACACCCTCAACGGTCCATCACTGTCCATCACAGCAGTACCTATTTATTTATGTTATTTGACTGCTTCTCCTGGGGGACAACAGCAGAACTTTGTCTATTGATTGATCGATTGCCCTCCCTACGGGTAAAGAATTCATTGTTAAATCCCAGAGACTAGAACAGTGCCTGTAATGCAATGGTTCTCAGTAGATTCCAAATGAATAAATTAATCAACAGTTCTCTGAGAGCTAAAAGGATGACTTTGGTATCAATAGTGATTGTATTTTACTAGAAAAAATGAAAATTATGTTTTACAATGTGTGAGGGCTGGATATGTAGCTCAGCGGTAGAGCACATGCTTAGCATGCTTGCAGCTGTGGGGTTCAATCCCAGAACACACACAAAATGTATCCTAGAGGACAGATGGTGACAGGTCAGCCTAACAAACAAGATGTTAGCAAATGTTCACAGAAAAAAACATTATCTTTTAGGATTAAACCCCATTAGTAGACTGTAAGCACTGAGACCAAAAGTCAGAATCAACTTCTAGCTTTTGAGGAATGGTTTAGTTTAAACTAGAGACTGCAGAGGCATCCTAGCAGGAAGAGCCTTTACTATGGTGTGTTCTCTGGGACTGCTAAGGAGTCTCTCATTGGTGAAATGCCAGCAGCAGAGTCAATTTTGTTTTTATTTTTGTTCTTTGAGACACAGACTCACAATGTAGTTCAGGGTGGCCTAAAACTTAGGATCCTTCTGCCTCTGGTTCCTAAGCACTAGGATTATGCACATGCACCACTAATGCCTGACTTCACATATTTTAATTTTTAGAAAATTGTAAACACACATAAAAGATGCAAGAATAGTTAATAACACCATACCCTTTCCTTTTTTTCTCCATTGTCTTTCTGGTCCTGAATACAGGCTACATATAATCTCAAGAGATTTCTGTTCTGGACAATTTCTGTTCTGTCCTCTATTTCCACAATGCCTTCTTGCTTTGTGACTTTAAATATGCATTCGGTTGCTTTTTCTTGGCTGGTCTCCAGTTGTTCATATAGTGTGTCTTCTTTGCCTTCCTTCCATTTTCCCACCATCTCTGACCGTTGCTGTCTGTTTATATCACGATCATTCTCCTCATCATCATCATCCTCCTGCCTTTCTTCAGCCTCCCCTATTGTATTTTCACTCAAATCTAGTCACCCTGTGACATCTTACAATTGTCTGTATTTATGAAACTATACAAATGAAATCTACCATTTTATTCTATTTCCTTCCTGAGTTCAATCAACTTTCATTTCATTTCTTCTTGCAGTCTGGTCCATTTCTGAGCTTAGTTTTACATAGCACCACGTTTGCTTGAAGGAACTTAATTCCCTTTAGGGGGTCATGCTACAGTGCTCTTCTGCTTCATGGTTGCTTTTCAACAGGGAATTTCCATCAACTGCAATATTTTGTTTTTCCCTCTGTTTGTCTCACAGTAGCTTAACCCAAAGGAGCACTGACGAAGCCTGTGCATTTCCTGAGCAGGGCTGACAATATGGTGGTTCACAAAAATCTCTGGTTCAAGAGCTCCCTCTCCTGACAGAGTCATGAAGTGCAGTTTCTTTACAGAGTGGCTTTCAGTTGAGGGGGTAGCAGTATGCTAGAAGCCCCCCGTGTGGGTTCCTTGCTCTTCAAGCACAACACCTGGAAGGCCCTTTTTCAGTATTTCCATACTTCTCTCTCTGAGTGATTTCCACACAATCCCCTCTTGTCTGTCTGTCTCTCTCTCTCTCTCTGTGTCTCTGTCTTTCTCGAGAACCAATACCTGGCCTGCACTGCAAGCTTATGAAGTATGGCCACTGAGAACTAACGTCTACTTTTCTGCTTAAAGTAACTGAAGCTGGTACTGCTTTCTGGCCTCTAGTTATGCTGAAGGTAAGGGACTTATGTAGTTTAATTTGGTTCTTATTGATTTGCAGTGTTTTGGACAAAGTAAAAGGGACTGAGATTGAGGCAGTAGTAATTAATTACTTCAGCTTATCTGTAAGTACCTCATTTATAATTCTTAATCAGCTACTTCTTCCTCACGTCTGGAATTAGAATTCTGTTTTTTCCCTTTTTATTCTGTAGTGGGTACTGTGATGGATATTAGTGTGCTCTACCTATAACTCCTCTTCAGGGCAATGTCATCTCTTCCCATAGCTGCTGGGCATTACGGATGATGTGCCCCACACCACACATGACTCCTGGCCATAGGGATCTGCCTTACCCAAGTTACATGCCCTCCTCCACAATGATGCCAGCAGCCAATGGCTGGCTGATACACAGACTCAAAGGTTGGTCCGTTTGCCTTAATGTGTGACAATTCCAAAGGCCACTTCAGCTCAGAGCTCCCTATAGAGTCACTGCATATGAACTTCTCTACCTAACCCTACCTACCTCACAGGTGTATATCCTGAGCACACATTTCAATATACCTCCTGCAAACAATTCTCTGTCTCAAGGTGCTTTCAGGTATCCAACCTAAGATGATCACCATTGAGTTATGAGATAAGTAATGCTGTAAGTTCACAAACATATTGTACACATTCACTTACTTCTCTCAAGGAAATGAGGGAGATGCCATTATTATTACCATCTTACCTCACACAAGAAAAGAAAATCACAGAGGAAATGTTAGTAAGCTGCCAAACTGTAAAGGCGGGATTTGAACCCCTGCAATGACAGGATGAGGAAGTCTGTTCTCACCTCCACTGCTCTCCTCCACTTCTAACCCTCCTCTCCTTCACCTCTCCTCTAGCACAGTCCCTGGCTGGCAGGCTCTTGCCCTTTTCTGTGCCATGTTCTGAAATAGCCAGCCTACAATACATACCAAGTTGATCTCAAATGGAAGCGGTCTGATTGGTCTACCACCTAATATTTTCTCTAGGAGATGGACCATGACATTAGTTGGTAATGATGGAATTTGATCTTGTGAATTTGTCTTTTAAAACTTTAGCATCAGAAACAGAGAAGCATGTTTATAAGTCCACACTGTCTTTACTCAGCCCTACCATAGGATTAATGTCATTTGTACCACACACAGGTATGAGTAGTTAAGGTCAACAACCACTTCTCTATGGATGTGTTTTTTATCTTACTTTGTAATAACAAAAATATAATATTTCTCAAAAGTTCTTACCTCCTTCCTGAAATTTGCTTAATCTCTCAAAATATGATGACATGGGGACCTGGACAATATCTAGGATGGCCAGAAGAGTTCTTGTCAGCCTTAATAACTCACTGAAACTGTAAAATCCAAAGTAAATAAGATTCCGAGCCAGGTGAACCACCTTAATTTAAAAAAGAGGAGAATAGGTAGAAAGGAAGGACATTACAGAATGACACAACACTGGCATTTAGGTAATCTAAATTAGTTCAGGTATTTCTAAATTTCCTAATACTTTTACCCCAGGAAAAGCAGCCACTTAAACAGTGATTCACTCAGATCTAGAATTAATTTATAAGATGCTGGGTGCTTTAAGATGGTTGCAAGAGTTTACATTTGAATTATTTACCTCCTAATCAATTTTTACTCATTAAAGTCAGAAGAATACCACCTAATAAATAGTTAAATTAATTAATAAGTATTACCCATAAAATTTGCAGAAACACACATTTATTTCCCTATGCTGCAGTGTGGTCTGCTGGATAACACAGGACACTGTGTTATGAGAACTGGCCTTCACCATGTGGCTCCAGTGTACAGTGTCCATGATTAACTGCCAAAACATGCTGAATAGTTAAAGGGAAAAATCTTTGCTGCTCAATGTATCTATTTTTTGACAGGGGCATTTAATTATTGCATGAACAATTGTTTTAAAATACCTCAAATGTGAGTTTATTTTTTTCTTTGTCCCCAAAAGGAAAGGGCTGATTGACAACTTCTTTCAAGTACTCCTCAACGAATTCCATCGTCAGTGCAAACTTCCTCTTCATATCATTTCGGGAAGAGTCTGTGATAGAATCGTATCTGTGAAGACAGAAGACAGAGCAAGTTAAATGGTATGTAATCTCTTCAAAACAGAAAGCCACATACTCAGCTTCCTTGGCTGCACACCCTGGATGCACAGCTCATCTGTAAAACGGGGCTATTGTGAAATGAGACGACACAGGCAAACACTTAGCTTAGAGTTCATATTAAGCATATGACAAATTGATATTTATTTCAGCTTATTGGCTTCTAGAAAGATGCTTCCTGATATCACTAAAAGTTGTCATTTTGCCCTGCAAAAGGAGGAAGATGAACAGTCTAGTGAGAACACACAAATGCCTTTCTATGAATTTTGCTTCAAAATTGAAGACATTTGACTTTGAGTTCTGCTAAATTTAAAGTCCTCAAAAAATATTTCTAAACATACTCATGAATGGTGATCTTTGTGGGGATTTCCGTCCAGAGCCGAGCATAGCGAACAGGAACCACCGACTCCTGGGGATCACGGTCAACATGCATGTGGAGCATAAGGCGACAAAAGGACGCCCTGAGGTCAAAGGGCAGGCTCTCGTCAGACACACACCGCAGGATCAGATCCACAGACAGCTGGGTAGAAATCTGGTTGATGGCCAGATACTGCCGATCCAAGCACATTCTTGCAAAGAGGTTTAGCTGGTACCTTACAAACATTAAATAATTTACATTATTTGTCTCACCTGGATGAAGTCTGCAACCACCTCAGAACCAGTCAACATCTACCTTTAGGATGCCTGTATTTCCAAAGATTTGTGAAACTCAGTTAAACGCTTTTGGTAGTTGGCTGAGTGATCAAATGACAACACAGACATGAAATTGCCTCTGTGTCCCTTCACTTCAATGTCTCTTACACGCTTAGCAATGTATGTCTGTTGTAAAGTGTTCTGAGGCTCTCAGTGCTCTGATCGTGGGAGACTATGAACCACAGCTCACACAAAACCCTCTCTCTACCTTCCCCAGTCTTGCTCAGATGGGCTCTGAAATCTACACAGTAAGTTTGGCCCCACTCAGTTCCCAAACCAAATGGCACTGGTATTCTTGGATTCTCAGCCTCTGAGATGACGACTAGTTTTCAGTTTTGTTGCTATAGCTATAGAAACCAGGGAATACTAAGCCTTCCTCCAATTCCTGCCATTTGGTGTCAACTTGGCCCTAGGATTCTGCCTTGGTTTTATCCCATAGACTCAAAGATGCCAGCTAGGCTCTTGCTCCCAATATATTGAGCACTGGGAACTGCCTTCAGTATTTCTGCTGCCACATGCAAGGGAAGGTTCTTAATTACACACTCTTTTTTTTTTTTTACTGGGGTTCTCTTACACCCCAGGTAAACAATACACTAAACTATCATGAACATCCCCTGCAGCCACCCTGAAGCTAGCTCAGCTTCCTCCCCTACCCTGCTCCACCTCTGTCTCAATACATAACCTAGTTCCTAACTGTCTCTCATCTGCCCTCCACAAACTGACCATAGGAAGAAACTCTTTGCTGTAAAAACATCCCAAACTAGTGAAAAATCAGAAAACATATGTGCCAAGCACAGATATTAACTTTTATTCTGAGTATTTTAAGTACTCCTTAACACTTCAGCTAGCCTTATTCTGCCATGATTTTTTAATTTTCCTCTTTAGCGATATCTAACTTTTAGAGGTTTCAGAAGATCAGTTCTCCATGAATACACAAGATGGAGAATCACAACTCTGTACCACACTTAACCTGTAATAGGTAAGAACTTCTAAGTCAGCTTTGGTGCCTTCCTTTGCTTCCTGAGCTAGGTGCCTGATGGCTTTGCCGTGAGGTTCCTTGTTGCTGTCAATCCAGTAGAGCCAAACTTCCTCATCGTCAATGTCATCAGAAAGGATGACACTCTCCATGGGGTTGTCCACTTGCATTGAGACCAGCCTTGAAATCAGTAAGAGATGCAAACATGTATTAAGAAGCACACTGATGACTATGGTTTTCATGAGTACAGTGCTCACAAAAGAACAAACAGAGGAAAGACGCCTGAGTTGGCAGGCTTACTTGGTTTGAATGAGAATGTCAGCATTGCCAGGACTCAACATAAATTTACAGATGAGTTCTTGTGTGACTGGGATAGCAGTGGTGTTAGACACGCACAGATCTGACAAATAATCCAAAAACCTGCAGAGAGAAAAACATAGTTAAGTGAACAGTCAGACACAGAAAAATCATCACAACAAAAATATAATTAGAAAGAAACTAATTTTGATGCATTTTTACTATTGCTTCCATGTAGTCTTTTTCTAATGTGTTGCTCATCTACTGCAAGTTAGAAACAAAATTGAATATTTGATTCTGGTTATTTAATACTGTTGCAAAAAGGATATGCTCATCTCTATTTATTTGATGGCATTCATCCCTCAGCACTGTGACTTACGTTAAGAAAGTCACCTATCTGCTCTAAAGTAAGAGGCCCCAGAACCAAGTATCAGAGCAGAAACAGATCAAAGCTAATGTACTGAGTGTCACAGAGCCAGAGCACATGCTTAAAGTGTTGGTGGCCTGGTCTAGAGACACCATTTCTACCTTCGAGCATGTAATTGGGCACTATGCAGCTGAGAAAACATCACCACTGTCTTTGACGTCTCAGTGTTCATTTCTCTGATAGAAGGCAACATGGTGCACACAAAAGAACAGAAACCCTGAATGACTGATTCACATTCTACTCCTGACTCCTGTGCTATTCTTAGCAGGATGCTCTTCAGGCTTCTGTGTTCTCATTTCTAAAATGTGGCCATGTAGCTCAGGGGTAGAGTAAGGGCTTGGAATGTGTGAGGCTCTGGGTTCAATTCCCAGAACCAAAAAAAAAAAAAAAATACAAAATGAGGGCTGGGCATAGGGGTGCATGCTATAATCCTAGCACTCAGAAGGCTGAGTTAGGAGGATCTCAAGTTTGAGACCAGCCCAGGCTACACAGTGAGACCCTGTCACTGGAAAAAAAAAAAAGAATAAAGATAAATAAAAAATAAAATGTGCATACAACTATGCATTTCATGAAAATGTGCATCTTGAGATGAGGTATATGAACATATTTTTGAAGTCACATATAACTTATCAGAGTGAAAATCAAACACATTTAAACACCATCTAGGGCTGGGGCACAGCCCAGCAGTAGCACAGGCATGAGACCCAGGGTTCAATGACCAAGACCATAAAAACAAACAAATAAATATCAATCTATAAATATAAGCTCTGATCTCCTACATGTTAAAAAAATCTTTTGTTATTACAGCAATAAAGACAACAGAGTTGCCATGAAAGTCAGTGCTACAAAAGAATCCTAACTTTGAAAAGCCCTGCAAATAAAACAAAATGCCACCACCACCAAGAACAGAACACTGCATGAATCACTTCCAACCTTGGCTCCCGATTTCTCCTGAGCAGGCTGACAAACGTCTCTATTTCCTTTGCTGTGATGTGTTTCTCTAGGAGTTTTCTGTTATTGTGCAACAAAGCTGTGATGGTGTCTTCTGCCAAGATATCATACCCAATCTGGGACTGCATAATACAGAAATTCTTAGCGATGTACTCCTGCAAAGAAGAAAGACCGTCACAGACACCACCAGACAGACTGCAGATAGCAGGTCCTTGAGGGCCAACAGCTTGGATTAATTTATTCATAACAGAAAACTCACTAAAAGTTTTGTCAAAAGAAAAGCAAGTAAATAATTCTTCAATAAATACAGCTTTTTGAGGAAGGAAATGATAATCTATCAGAATATATCATTTTAATTATAGCAATAAGTTATGTTCTAGAAATGAGTTTTAATATGGATACTTACACTCTTGTATCTGGGAAAACCAAAAGTAAATCTAATAAAAACAACAGGTGCTTATTTCACAGTAACTAATCAAGGTCCTTTTTCTTACTCTCACCAAAAGTCATGACCATTAGTTTAGGCAAAATTATAGAAAAGAAAAATGGCTGTCTTGACATTTCAGTAATGAGATATGAGATCTAGACAAGTTCCCAGGAGGACTTGCATTGACTTTTTCTAGTACACATGCTACCATGATCCAAAAATGATGGTTAAATTTTAATATACTTCTTATCACTAAAAAGTAATCTACTAAGATAATGCAATTATTCATGATATTAATCAGATCCATTAATCCAATAACTATTTCCTGAAGGCCTCAAACATTTCAGGTGCTATTTGGGAGAGTGGGACTATGGCTATAACTAGATAGATAAGCTGATCATTTGCTATGTTTATGAGTGAAATGAAGTAAACAGAATGATGGGAGATGCTGAGGAAGGGGCATGTGAGCAAGACAGAGATGAAAAGGAAAAGAAGCAGAAGTTGTGGAAAAACCTGGAGAGAAGCCATCTAGGCAGTGGAAGTAGCAGGTGCAAAGGTCTTGAGGTAGTGGAACCAAGCCTATGTGGCCACTGTAGGTTGAGGATACCAATGAGGGGAAAGAGTCCAAGTTAGACAGGTGGGTCAAAAGAGTCCTGTGAGTCATGGTAGAGGGAAAAAATATTACAAGAGAAAGTCACTGGGAGTTGTAATCACACATTATTTAATCTGTTCCTTATTCTTCATATTAACTATCCTATATTCCAAATTACAATGGCTCATTTTTTACATTCTGTATACAAGCAACACATTTCACGCATGGAACTGGTAGACATAACCCTTCCACAATCAAATACCTTCTAGTTCTTGGGGATTCTCTTTGAGAATGCATCTCTGTTTCTATGATGGGAGAATTTATTGATTAGAAAGTGGTTTTGCCTTAGGAAAAATTTACTGGAATGTAACTATTCCTTGAAAATGGTATTGGCTGCACAAATCTAATTATATTCAAGGCAGCATTTTGTGGCCTTTCAAAGTAAGTGATGGCTTTATTATTGGGTAGCCAATTAAATAAAGTAGATGTCATCTCATACTGTGTCATTTTAAAGACATGCATTGATTTGCACACTTTTATGACTGTTGTAGTCATTCTATGGTATAAGGCAAACTTCCAAGATGTTGATAAATAATTAAATGAAATAGGAGGTGTTATCAAATCCTATAAATAATAATAAAACAGAGACTCAATATTACAGATGTGAGTTAGCACTAAATCATGAACTATAAAATACAGATAAAGGAAAACAAGGTAATTAATGCAAAAAAACTAGAAGGTTTTTCTGTTTACATTTTAAAATCTTGTTCAAAACAACTAGAGAAAGCTGCTTTATGCTTAATGCAAAGCATTCATAATTCAACAGAAGTAAGAAGAGAGTTGTCAGTTATTGCTAAGATTCAGCAAAAGCATGTGTGAGAGAGAGATGAGGGGAAATGAATCCAACACTCCAGGAACACCTGGGCATCTCAATTCTTCTGTCAGCTCAGGGACTTCGTCCTGGGAGGAAAGAGTGAATCACCCACAGCTGAATACTGCAAAATCCCAGAAAGCAGGTTCCCAAACCGCCAAATATTTACCTGGGGGGGGGATGTGCGTGTGTGTGTGTGTGTGTGTGTGTATGTGCACGTGTGTGTGTGTGTACACATGAATTTACTTGTCAGAGGGACGGTGTTTGCAGAGCACGCATCTCAGCATGCTAAGCCTGAGCCCCCAGGTAAGACCAAGGAAGGAGTGAACAAGAACTGAGAGTGCCAGACCTGGAGACACTGAGAGGGGACGCCAGACAAGACATGCTCTGTGGGGAATGCACTGGGGACCAGCAAATGGCCAAGCCCAAGGAGAACAGGTAATGAAGCCCAGGGCGAGGTGTGGAAAGGGAAGGGAAGGGACCCTCGACACCTTCCATCTGAACACAACTGAGGGTGGTGCCCGCCAACTGTCCAGCATTGAAAACCCTAGGTTACCTCTGGAGAACTGGAATGTTTTCCTGTTAATTCATTCTCCACAATCCAGTGTCACTTATATGTGTAGGTGGCCTGTCTATGGAAATATAGTAATTCCCTCATGTCCTCACAGGACACATATCAATACCCCAGTGGCTGCCTGGAACCGTGGACAGAAAAGAACCCACATTAACTTTTCTCCTCTTCACTCCCATGATAAAGCTTAATTCTCACATTAGACATCATAAGAGACTAATAACAGTAAACAATAAAAATCAAACATTTATAGCAATATGTTAAAATTGTATAAAATATATATATCTGTATATTATTCCAGACCAAGAGAAAGGAGGACAAGTGAAGCCCACTGGGCAGCCTCACTCTAGACCTCCACAGAACGAATAAAACCCAAGACCCTCGTGCTGGGAGCACTGCCAGTGCTGACATTCTGAACACCTGAAAGCCGTTCATGCCATGCTATAACTTAAGTCTTCTTGCAGGGGAATGCTAGCAACTCTAGTCCACTCACCATCATACAGGAAGGCAATGCTGTTAGAAGGTGAGTTCTAGTGGCAGTATCTTACAGATGCTGAGCACTTAAGGATTGGGGTACGGTGTCCCCTTGTCATCTTACCACATTAACTTCTGGTTAATCTGTTTAACATATTCTTTTTAGAACTTTCTTAATCTCTAAGCAGAACCCCAAAGCCAGCATTTTAACACAACATAATCTCCCTAATGCAATTTTTTTCCCTTGTCAAAACACTTTCAAGCTACCGAGAGACAACAGTGTGACGATTAAGAACATGGGTTTGTGTTCACACACTGAATCCATTCTTAAAACCATAACCTTGGGGTGAGGGTGTAGCAGAGAGGTAGAGCATTTGCCTACTTTGTGCGAGGCTTGGGGTTTGATCCCCAGCACTGTAAAAAATAAACAACAAACCAACAAAAAACCTGTAACTCTCGATAAGTTATTTAACCTCTCCATGCCTTAGTTCTCATCTTAGCTCAGTACGTACCAAGATGAGTTAATTCACAAAAGTTGCATTGGGATGAGCCTGGAATGAAGTAAGCACTCAGTGGATAGCAATGACCACTAGCAATAACCTTCACTCTCTAGGCCTGACCCTCAGCCCCCAGGCTTATGCCTTCAGCCCTGTCTCACACCTTTCTTCCTCAAGGACTAAACCCAACAACAAAGCACACTGGCCATGCATTTGACTCTGCATGGGATGAGGGAAACATGGGAGCTCAATGTCCAAACGATACTAAATTTTAAACAATTTTATGTTAAACATTTATGTTATTGAATACAATGCATAATTACATACCTGAAGACTAAAGCAGACACAGCTGTTCACAACCTCCAGGTCTATCTCTAGACCCACCAGTGTCAGCCTCAGTCCTCCACAGCTGAGACCGTCTTGGGGCCACAGTGCCCATCCTAGCTGTCATCATTCTCTCTTCCTAGGACCCTCTTCCAAAATGCTTGCTTTTGTACAATTTGTGAAAATGACACATCCTACTTGGTTGCTTCCATCCTCAAGTGTCTGCCCAGGGTCCTGAGTCTCCCTCTTGTGAATTCCCACCCTGCTATCCTTTGTCATTCCCTCCTTCCTCTCCTTCTCCCTCCTGCATGTTTCAGATGCACATGACACACCACTTCTACTGCACACTTCACTGCTTGGCCCACATGTGGTAAGGCTATACCTAACAAACCTCAGGCAAAAAATGCTTCATCCCTCTTCATCTCTTTTTACATAACCAATCCCATAGGCCTTCTGCTCAGTGGGCACTAATACCATACAGGTCAGGACTCAGGACATGTAAGTTATCAATCTAGTTTCACGTGGAACAATAAACACCTATGTGCTTCCACCTTTCCTTGCAAGGTGGAAATCCCTATTCCTATCTTCTTCGCTTTGCACTAGCCACTGAAGGACTCACACTTGACCGTGGAGTGTGTTATGGAAGGGACACCCACTGACCTGGTTTTTGCGGTAGTCCTGCTGAGAGTGCCGCAGGACACGGTAGCACAGCCGCAGCATGTACTTATAGGGTGCATAGCGCTGGTCCCCCAGGTCTTCGAGCCTCAGCATTGAGCCTTCTCCAGCTTTCTCCTTGAAGGGTGCTTTCAGAATGCCAAATACCTATCAGGAACAAAAAGAACCACCTATACTGATGAACAAAGGTGCAACTTTTGCAACCTATTTTAATTTTTTTTACAAATAAGAACACTGGACTCAAAACATTTTTGCAATATTTTGAGGAGAATTAATGCAAAGGAGGGAAGAGTGTTCAGGACACAGGACATTATACCAAGGAACCAAAGAACGCTGCTCAAAGAACTCCCTAAATTGAATGACAAAAACATTATTTAAATGAAATACTTAATTTTATTTGTAAACTATAACTTATTAAAATGAGAAATATAAAGATGTTGGTACCAAACTACACATACATATTCAGATGAACTAAAATATAATTTCCATATACTTCATAGTTTCTACTATCATTTTTCAAAATCAAAATAATATAAAGGAGACACTCACTTTTTATCTAAAACTTATGTGGCAAAATTGCTTTCAAATGTTGATCTTAACTCTTTCTACGGTCTGTTCAGCAAGAGGAAATAACAATTCTAAGCATACATACACCTAATACCAGAGTATCCAAATTAAATTAACTCTTTCTAAAAAGTGGCTCCTACCTATAATCCCAGCTGCTCAGCAGGCAGAGACTTAGAGGATTGTGATTTGATAGGGAAGACATGATTCAAGTCTCAGCAAGACCCCATCTAAAAAACAAGCAGGAACTGATGCTACACCTCAGACATGTCAGCTATGTGGAAAGTATTAATAGGAGGATCATCATCCAGGCTGGCCAGAGCAAAAAGGAAGAATTCTATCTCAAAAATAATCAAAAGCAAAAAAAGGGCCAAAATGATAAAGCACCTGCCTAGCAAGCACAAGGCCCTGAGTTCAAATCCCAGTGAATCCACTGTTTGTGGTATACAAAGATGTGGTGAAAGCAGTGAAGACACACCATATAACAAAAGGCCATGTGGGCAGCTGGTGGTGCCTGGTGGGTTAGATTCCTGTAGGAAAGTCAGAGGTCAGGAAGCACTTGGAAGGCATTGAGGAATGTAACTTACTCGTCTCACAAGCATAACTGCAGACAGGGTTACCTGTAGAAAAGCCACTAGGATGAGGAAAGTGTCTATGACAGACCACAGCCTGGGATGAGCAGTGACACAGGAAAGCAAAGCAGAAAGAAATTATCCTTCAGGGTTCATGAAACACAGTATTACGTTTCTCCAATAATTCTGCATTCACTAAACCTGGATTTTTATTTTTATAATTACGAAATCAAAGATTTAACATATGTTGGTCAAAATATTAATAAATCATTCAGGGTTCTTATAGTCCTTGAAATCAAATGCTTCATATACAAGAATCACTGATGTCAGAAAAGATTTTATACTATTAGAATTATAACCTTCTGTTTTATTTGATAAAAAACTGACTTTATATTTTCAGACTGGTTAAAGATATTAATTTCAATGTCTACATTTTCCTTTCCCAAGTCAGCAAGGACATGTATGTCAATGACACCCTTTTTATGTTTTAAGTATCTTCCTTGATTCCATACTTAAGTAGTGCAAAATCCCATGACTTTAAATAGCAAATCACATGATAAAAAGAACCCATGAAGGCAGGGACATACATATATGCATCCTATGAGGAAATGGATCGATTTACTGGCACGTATGGCTTGTGTCAGGAAGACACAGTAGGGATCTGCTCTAAACTTCCAGGAAAAAGAGAGTGAACACTGCACAGTGCACCCAGGAGCTGAACAAAGCTTCCCTACTTCTCTAGAGGGGAGACAGAAAGGAGGAGGAAGTAAATGAAATGGTGTTTTCAAGCTCACCTGGAAATTCTACCAAGAAATATTTCCAGCAGAGTTTCTAGAGCTAATCTGCCCAGGTATTTCTGGAAGGCTGTGATGGGCTGCCTCTAAGACAGCCCCAGTGGTCTCTGCCCCCTAACATCCACATTCATATTCTCTCCCCTTTACTGTGGGCTGGATTCATTAACTTGCTTCTAAGCACTCCCAGTGGAGCTGAGAAGACATGACATCTAAGACAAGGTTGTGAAAAGGCTACGGCCCCCATCTGGGTGTCTGCTCTTCTCTCCTGGGCCACTCACTTCTAAGGGAAACAAACCACCTTGTGTGCAGGCAGCATTGTGAGAGGCCATGTTGGTGAGCCAGGACACAACTCTTCTCCCAGTTCACCCTGGAGATGACTGGAGCCCCACCTAGCACACCTGACTGTAGCTCCACGAAAGACCCTGAGCAAGATCCAACCACCTAAGCCACTCCTAGACTTTTATTCTGCTTAGTAAAAATAAAATATGCATACTTAGTCCATGAAAAAATTCACCTGTGCCAATATGTTCTGTTCCCTCATTAGTTTCTGGCGCTCCCTGTTGGGCCTGGTGACAACCACATCCAGAACCTCTTGACCATTATTAGGCACATCAGCAACAAAGAAGATGAGGTCTTCCAACAATTTTGTTACAAACCTATCATAAAATGAAAAGAAAACTTTATTCCATGGCTTAATTTTGGATTTTTAAGTTAGACCTAAGAACTGAAACACTAGAATACCTAAAGCATTTTATAACAAAAATACTTTTACCCAACAAGAATAACATGTACTACAGTTCACCTTACCCTTTACAACAATAATCCTTCTCCAGTTCCTCCAACCACACTCCACCTTCATGTCTAATGAAGTATTTGCAAAGACTACTGTGAAATACAGCCCATGACCGCAACAACAGATGAGCTTGGTAAAGTAACCACACCAGAGGCTTTACCAAGACCAACCAGCAAGGAGAACAGTTCTGCTTCAAGGAAAGTGGCTATTCTTCTAAATTCTTAAATTCAAACTCTGTTCTTCACCACCTACTCAAGCTACTATTCCTGATCTTCAGTGCATTTCAATTTGCCCAATGTACATAACATAAAAACCTAAATGACCTGTGAATGGAGACAGCAAGCAATCAATGTTATGAAAGCATTAACTGCTCTATAAAAATCAGGGTGTTCTGAAACCAAACAGTAATGTTTAGTTATAATTCTACATTTTGGTTATTATAACTATTACTTGAATTTCTGTGTTACTAGTCCCTAAAGTATCTTGAAAGTTCTTCCTTCCTTTTTTCTCCCTCCCTCTTCTGTATCTGTGTTCAAGCTAGCATCACCCACACATTGTCGACATGATTTTTCACCACAATAGCATCATGCTCACAATCGTATCATTAATAAAATACAACTTAAGAGCTTCACCTCTTCCAGAAAAGTATGGAAAGTATTCAGTTAGAGACTCTTGATCTCACCTCCAGATTTATATCACAGAAAAGAACATACTTGCATAAAGCCACCCAGATTCTGGTACTCCCAGAATCCAGAATTTAGCCACCACTAAAGAAATGTCAGCACAAAGGCAGAGACCATACACTGCTCTCCAAAATTCCAGGTTCTCCAAGTTTTCCTGGTAGACCTCTTTAAATAGCAAACCAGGTCTTGGAAAACGTGTGTATCTGATAGGAGTCACTGGCATACTGGGTGAATCTCAGAAGGCAAACACAGAAATATAAAACACAATTCCTGTGCATCAGGTGGTGTGGAAGGTCTTTTGAAACTGATTTAATGTCTTCCAAATCACTCTACTGTTCTTAAAACAAAACAGAATTAGCAATTCCTCTGAGCTCAGGTCACCACAGCAAACAGAAGTCAAGCTGAAGTGCAGTTGTCATCTGCACGAGCAGCCTGGGCATAAATATCTGCACAATCTTTTCAACACAATTGATGTTCTTTTTCTCTGGTTTTCTCTCAATAGCTGTAACTAGAAGTTTACACGTCAATTTGTGGTCAGCTACAGATCAGCGTGCTTCAGTGTTTTCCAAATGCTCTGAAACTTGGTGATGACCAAGAAAACCATTTGACTCGGGGTCACTGTGCATTAGGATAAGTGCTCATGTCCCCTGACAATGAGGCCTGGGAAGAAAGCCAGACTCTTATCTGTTCTCACTTTCATCCCTCGCATCCAAGAGGGAACAGGGGAACTTGCTTGCCTTCAGTTTAGGTAAAACTCCCATATTGAGTGGTGAGGTCCCTCTAACACAATCTTCCTAATTTTCTTTTAATAAAAACTTCTTCTGCGTGATTTTCTGTCAGGTGCAGCAATGACAGACACAGAGCACAGCTGAAAACATCATAAACTGCAAAATGGATCAGGAACAAAACAGGAAGAACACAGTGAAGCTTATAGCTGTTTACAGCCGTTTATAGCTGGGGCTGAAGCATCGGTAGGGACCAAAGTAAGTGCAGTGACTGACAGAGGGCTTTTCTACCTTGTCCATGACCCTCAGAAACAGCAGCCCTGGCCAGGCTCTGAATGAGAACAGCAGGAGGAAACGGGAAGCAGAGACAGAACTGGACCCAGCCACCTGCAATCACAATGACTAACCCTCCCATTCATGGAGGGCAGGATCACTCAGCCTTCAGTGTCACACCGGGCTGTACCTAGCTGCGGGAGACCAGGTGGAGGCAACCCCCAAACTGATACAGAAAGTGAGTGAACAGAGGGAGGAAAAGCAAAGATCTCCCACCTAAGAAAAGTCTACCTATTAAAATTCCAAAGCACATGAAGAAAACTGACATTAAGACAGACAGCCATCATACTGAAGAAATCAGGAGCTAATTCATTACCAACAAAATCTAAGTCACAAAAATTTCAACAAAGCTTTCGAATGAGTGTGTTGTCAGTCCTCAAGAGAGAAGCAATTATCTACAAAAACGATGTGTTTTTAAAGCGTAGACATGAAGGAAGGATAGGGAGACATGCAAAAGAACCAACATAAATCTGAAAGTAAAAAATTACAATCACTTAAACAAAAGTCTAATTGATGAAGGTCAACTATTCTGCACATAGTCTAAGAAAAACTAATGATTATGGATCCAGACAAGAGCATAGAGAAATGAGAAAGGCAGATAATAAAAGGTGAATTAAACAGAAGGATGAACTAGACGACCCAAAGGTATCTACTAGGAGTTCTAACAGAGAAAAGAGGAAAAATTCAGTGTGGCTTGAAATTTTTCCAGAACTGAAGGAATATATGTAGTCTCTGAATGGATTGAAAAACTGAGACACCAGACACAAAAGCAATTAGAGGAATTGTAATGTACACTAAGAAACTTAATGGTAACAGAAAAACAGTGTTTGGAAACTAAATTTCTCAACAAAAAATGGTGCACCGTAATTTATATGATATGGTTCTTTTGTATATATCAAGTATAAAGTGAAATTTTACAAATGAAAAAAATAAACACAGAACCATGGCTCTAGATAACTGTGACAAGAAAGATGGGAGAAGTCTGTCAGTGCATAATTAAAGCATGCTGATAGTTGGACACGGTGGTACATGCCTGTAATCCCAACTGAAGCAGGAAAATCAAAACTCTGAGGCCAGGCTGAGCTACATAGTTAAATCTTGTCTCCAAAAACATAGTTGAGGTACTTTTCTACCAGGAGTGTTAGAAGGATATATGAATACCCTCAAATTTTCTAAGAGAATATATACCTAAAGGGTATGACTAAGAATTTGGGAGCAATTGCCAAAGGAAAGAAATATAACCTAAAGTTTCTAAATCCGTAGAGGAAAAGGTAAAAGGGAGAAATAACCTTTATCAGAGGAACAGAAAGCAAAATGGAAGAAAGAAAAGCTACAGGAAGGCAAAAAAGGAAAGGGAGGGAGGGAGGGAGAGAGGGAGGGAGGGAGGGAGGGAGGGAGGGAAGGAAGGAAGGAAGGAAGGAAGGAAGGAAGGAAGGAAGGAAGGAAGGAAGGAAGGAGCCAGCTGTGGAGGCACACAGCTGTAATCCCAGCACTCAGGAGTCAGAGGCAGAAGTATCACAACACGTTTGAGGCCAGTCTGGGATATACAGCAAAACCCTGACTTAAAAACAAATAAACAAGAATAAGAATGAGTC
Organism: Castor canadensis; assembly: GCF_047511655.1. Lineage (NCBI taxonomy): Eukaryota > Metazoa > Chordata > Mammalia > Rodentia > Castoridae > Castor > Castor canadensis. The sequence goes on along the minus strand of NC_133391.1, from coordinate 17,863,120 downwards.
TAAATACATTATTTCCCAAATGCAAAGTAATTAAACTTGCAAATTAAAATAGACTAGATCTTGTCTCCTAAATCAGATTAGGTTTTTTAAATCCAGCCCTCTGCTGCCAACAAGATACATAACAGAAACAAAAAGACTAGGAAATCTGAAATCAAGAGACATTGAAAAACTAACACCCAGTGAATACTGAAGAAAGGGTTGCTGGCATGGCAACAGAAACCTCAGCAAATAAGATGTAAGGGAAATAATGCAACTCCAGAAGGAACATCAGGCAGACCTCTGACCTGGTGGTCATCAGTCATGTGACTATTCTAGACTCCGCGCTGTCAACGTGGGGTTTCAGAGACACCCCTCAGGTCTGTAAGCTGCGTGGTGACAGGACACGGTCCTGACATTCACCTGACAGGGTGCGTCATCACAGCTCCACATGTCACACAGCCAGCATGTAGCACACACCAAGAGCCTGATGATCCTGAATGAATTACATCCGTGAATGGCAGATAGTGGAGGATGCCTCTGCAGGCACAACTCAGAGCTAGGACATGGGGCAGATTCTGGTTAAGAAGTCCATGTGCTGGGTGTAGAGGTGCACGCCTCTAATTCCAATTATTCAGGAGGCGGAGGTAGGTGGTAGAATGCTTTAGTGAGTGCAAGGCCCTTTGTTCAAATCACAGTGAGGGGGTGAGGAGAAGCACCTGTCACTTCCTCAAGCTCTGAATAGCAGACAACACCCCTCCACATCCTCAGTCTGCCCCCATGTTCCCAATACTCTCTATTTTGTTGGTGTAGCTAGGCAGAATGAGACTGAAAATGAACTAAGGTTGAGCATCTTGGAGCATAGCACAGCAGCTGTGCCCCTAAGTCCATTTCCAGGGTGAGAAAAAGGGCAGCAAAAGACAAAGAGAGGCACCAGCACCACAGGCATTGAGACAGCCCTGCAGTCTCCCACACCTCCCTGACCTTGTATCATTCTTCCTGATTTTGTGTAAAGAGAGTATCTAATAATAACTTCATTCTCCATAGGCGGAAAAAGTCAGAGTTGTCTGTTATTTTCAGAAAGAATTTTATATTGAGTTCTGAAACTCAGAAAATAATATAGATGCATTCAGCTGTGCCGATAACTACTGCAGTGACAGGCAGCTTCAAATTTGTTTTGATGGGCACTGGCTTTTCTGAAATTACTAAATTAAGATCAATAATTGCAATTCCATTCTTCTCAGGCAGAACCTTCTTTGCTATGTTGCTTTTCACTCTAAACCAGAGGTACAAAGCAGGGACATGAAAAGGCATGATCTTTGGTCCACTCTACCCATGCCCTGCTAAGCTTCTGGAGAAGAGTGGCTCACACGGGAGATAAATGACCACCAAAGGTGCAAACTCACAAGCAGAAGGTGGGCTCACCATTTTCTTTCACAAATACCTTTGTGTTTAGCAAGGGAGACTTTTTAAGAAAGACTCAGAAAATGTGTGTGTGCGTGCGTGCGTGCATGTGTGTGTGAAAGAGAGAGAGAGAGTGGGACAGAGACAAACGGATTCATTAAGAGGAGTTACATAAATAACAAGCAAATAAAAATTCCTGTCTGCATACTGAAATCCATTTCCTGTCATAATTGAGCTCTGATATTTAGTTATCTGGAGTCCAGAAAGGCGGGGCAGCTCCCTCAGCTTTGGCCTTTATTTATGCCCCACAAGAGGGTTAGAAGTGCAAATGAACACACAACAGTTGCTCCCAAATGCAGGTTTGTCAGGGGAAAACAGACATGAACAGAAAGGAAGCTCTCGCTTACATATTCAGGTTTTTTAATTCATGAGATATGGGAAGCAAGCTGGATATCTTTCTCCTTTGTATTGTATGTAACACATATATGTTAAAGTTTCACCATGTGTCCTGGCTCACAGCTGTAATCCCAGCCACGTTGTGGGGAGGGTGAATTGGAGATAAGGAGGATTGCTGTCCTAGGCCAGTCTGGGCAAAAAGTTAGCAAGACTCCAGCTCAAAAATCAAGCCAGGTGTGATGATGCACACCTGTGATCCCAGTTACACAGGAGGTTTAGATAGCAGCATCATAGTTAAGGCCAGCCCCAGGCAAAAAGTGTGAGACCCTGCATGAGAAATAACCTAAAGCAAAGTGGGCTGGAAGCATGGCTCAGGGGTAGAGTGTGTACACAGCAAGCATGAAGCTCTGAGTTCAAAAGCCCAATACTGCCAAAACAACAACAAAAATAAAAACCATACCCAAAACTTTCTACAACTTTTAGTTAAGGCATACTGATAATGTGATCCCCATGAAGTCACCATTCAGAGTGGGGACTAGATCACTGCAGGAGCACTTCACCCTTCCTCTCCTCCCTGCCATTTTGATTTTTGAGACAATGACTTCCTTACATTTCTTTATAGTTCTTCCAAATGCTAAAACACCCACAAAGAAATAGTTTATTTTTGCTTGTTTTGGAACTTATAAATCATGTTTCAGTGAATGTCTTTTTGTCTTATTTTTGCTCAGTCTAGTTTGTTACATTGATCCATGTCATTACACACAGACTTGTACAGTAACATTTTCATGGGTATACTTATTCCAGTGTATGAACATATCACAATTTTATCATCTCTTCAACTGCCTGTGGACATCTGAATGTTTTCAGTTTGAGGGAATTTAAAACAAAACTGGACATTCTGGCACTTGTGCCCTGATGCAAAAATGTAGACTAGCATCTTACAGACAGATATTCAAGAACATCCAGGTAAGCAGTGAAACTGATGAACCAGAGTGTCTGCTCCTCTAACTTTCTGGTTACTCCAGACTATTTTGCAAGGTGGTTATGCTTGTGGATGGGTAGTCTCCGAAGACCCTGATCAGAACATTCTCAGGCTCTCGAGTCCAAACCAAAGCATCAAACAGTGATACTGTGATTGCAAAGCACAGCAAAGTTTTATTAAAAGTAGAGAGAAAACATAGATAGGAGTGTTAAAGAAAAAACTGCAAGAGAAAAGCAGTGGGCTCTGGCCAGATGGCTCAGAAGCCAAAACTCCCATCTTCCTTAGAGGGGTACAAGAGGCAGGGAGACAGGAATCTGGGCATCCTTTCATGATAGGCTAGGATGAGTATACAAAGTAACATTGGGTCCACCATACCCCCAGGATACGATTTTCCCTTCTGTGTTTCTTGTATCTATTGTTTCAGGATGCTGATGTCCACCTAACTCAAAACACCTTGTGACCTCCCATGACCTTGATGGGTTATTTTCATCCTAATGAGGCTATTAAGTATTTTTCTCTCAGAGACCATAAAGAATCCTTCATTTTTGGTTCTCTTTGCACATCACCATTGCTTCACTGGGCTGCTAGCTTGCCTCAACTCTATCAGCTATCTCTCACGACCTGTGCTTGAGCACACGTTCGTGAACGCCTACGAAACCGGCAAACAGCTTCTTGTTCTTCAAATGAAAAGCTATGTAGCAGATCATGAAGAGGGGATGCACTGGGAAGCACATGAACTTCAAGCACCTGTGATTAAACTCCTCTGCTTATGTGGCATCTTTCTCAGGCCTACCTAAGTGGTTAGATATGATATATTTATAATACTCCACACAAGTGGGGATACAGTATGTAAATGTATTTGTAATACTCAACACGTAGGGATGCAGTACATTCTAGCTATCCCTGCCATTCTCACTTACTTCCAAAACCAACTGAAAAATCAAGGGCCCAGATTCTCCAAATGAGTTACAAGGACAGAAAGCTGCACCTTGCAGGGTTTTGTCTCATATTACACATTTGTTTACTTTGTGGTACCAGAGTCATGAAGTGTATCATGAATAAAAACAACAAGAAAAACATAAACCTTCCTTTAGGAGATTTATCACTGTACATCCAGACAGAGGCCCATGCAGCAATGGTACTATGAATCTCCTACAAAGAATTTAAAGAGAAGACCAGAGAGTAACTAAAAACAAGTAATGAGCAAGGCAAGTATTCTATGAGATTTCAATTCACCATTTTCATTCACCCATCATGATCAAGAGAAATCGGGCCCACCTCATTGGGAAGTAGATGTGCTGACACCCAGAATGTTCTGAGTATCCCTAAGGTCAGTCACACACTTGAAGTTCACCACAAGAGTTGACAATTGATTCCTTATGCTTATAAGCTATTCTGAAAGTTACCAACCTCCTTTCATTCTGAGTTATCGAGCCATTTTCCAGCTTTTTAACTGTGGTCGCTAGCACTTTGTTTGCATCGTTGGCGAAGTCTAAGTCTCGGACCTCAGACAGTGGGACAGACACAATGGCAAATGCTTCCTTGTCTTCTTTAGTTTGGCAGGTTCCAATCTGCAATGTTTTTTCCATTAAGGTCAGTTCTGCGAAATAATACTCTCTGAGGACTAACACATCTCAGCACTGCTTAAGAAATTCAAAAGCAAAAACTGATGATCCAAACACAGCAATCCCCACAGGCATCACCCTTACAAAACACTGTAGGGACACAGTGACCTTTCCTGCCCACTTCGTGCTCTGTCCCCAAAGTGCCACTGAAAACATGCTCCTTTCACACTTGCCCTTTGCTTCAGTTTCAACAGAGAGGAGCAGATGTGCTCCTGGGACCTTCTTGCTCCACCTGCTCCACTCATTCTCATGGAATCCCTATTGCATTCTCCTGACCCTCAGGCAGGCTGCAGCAAACCCATACAGTTCAGCTTCCTAAGGAACTGCAAGACACTCACGCTTATGAATTTAATTGTAATAATCTCCAATACTGGTGAAGACGGGTTATAAGGAATATGTCAGTCATCCCCTAATCCTATGAACACAGCATTTGGCAAAAAATTAAACAATTTCAGCAATATTTACCTTTAACATAACAGGCCTCTCTTCATCTGTGTCTATAGGAATGCTAGTGCTGGTTACCCACGTGTTGGTGCATAAATGCCTTAACCGAACATAGGAGTTCCTAAAAGCAAAACAATATAAAAATTTAGTATACTTAACATATTGACATATTTAAGTTTCATAAATGATCTGAACATAAATATATCTTAGACTAATAGCTGACATAAGATCCATCTGATTTAAGAAAAAATTTTGAATTTGCACCACTTCAAAGCATACAGCACTATTAAGTAGGCCTATGGTTCTCCGAGTATGGTCCCTGGACCAGCAGCATCAGAAGCCCTACAGAACTGTTAGAAATGCAAATTCTAAGACTTCATTCCAACCCAGTAAATTAGACACTCTGGGGTGGGTCCCAACAGTGAAGAGTTATAACAGGTGCCCCCAAAAATCTGAGTAAAATCTGTAACACCCAAACCATGGAGCTTTGTGGTCATCTGGGACACACACAGAGTGGCAAAGATCTGAGTGGCCCAAGAAGCACCTTTCCAAGCTGAGGTAAAACAAGGTGACATTCGGCTTTCTGTTTCATGTCTCATACTGGGAACAAGGATCATTTTGTGATCTACTTAATACCATGTTCTCCACATTTCAATGCTTTTCTTGGTGATCTTGATGTTTAAAATGACCCTATTTCGGAAGGGCTGCCTAAGAGTTCCTGAGCACAAGAAAGCTATGACATGACTTAAGAAGAAAATACTTGTTCTAGGCAGGCTTCATCCACACCACACAAGTTCAGTGCAACAAGTCAACAATATGTAGTGAATAAGGTGTCTTTAAACAGAAATACACACAAAACAAGGTCATGCACTGACTCATAAACATGTGACCAGAGCTCACAGGAATCTAACCCTGTGTTTTCCTTGAGAGTAATAGTTTCGTATTCACTAAGCAAAAATCAACTGTTAAGCATATGAGAGTGTGTCTGAAAACAAGACACAGAACTTTATCCAACTCAAATATTACCATTCCTACTGACTCTCTTACTACCATTATCTCTTTAACAAATATGTGTATAATACCTATTGAAAGTTTCTGTCTTTGAGATACATGGAGCTCAGCAGAAAGGTAAGACATAAATTTGTCATGCAACCTAAGGTGTAAAACGTTAGGGCCAATAAGAGAAATCAAATAAAATGCCAATGGCCTCAGGGGGATGTTCACTCAACAATATGGTTTTTCTCATTCCTGTAAATAGATAAAGTAAGTAAAGCCTGTGTCCCAGCCCAAGACTGCTTCATTAGTCTCAGTGTGGCTAAGTAAGACTAAGACAAGGAGAGATGTCAATGCTGCCAGGTGGTTCTGAATTACAGCCAACTCAAGGCTGTTCCAACTCAGCCTCTGGTCTCTGACCTATATGATTAAATAATATTAAGATTATTTAAAGAACGTGACACAGGATTTAGCACACAGAAAGCACTCAACAGTTTTATTATGATAGTAGCTATAATCACATGGTGATTAATGTTAGCTATAATACATGATGAGTGAATGCATGCTAATACAAAACTCTGTACTACAGTGAGAAGAAATTCAACGGTTCTGATTTTATTGGATTAACATCTCCACACAAAGCGAGGCTCAGGGGCTTTGTCATAGGTCTATGAACTTTACAGCGATATCCTTTTATTATTTTCTTAAGCACCTCTCTTGGTTAGTATATAAGAAAGACTCCATTTTGGCTGACTTAAATCTAAAATGAGTAAAGTCATAGCAATGTCTAAGGCCCCCCCATACTGGGAGGAGGCCAGAGACCACACTGAGGAACAGAGAAGAGTGGACTCACATGAGGTCCAGGTTCAGCAACACTCCTCATGAATGAGAATGGTGTGGAACATGCTAGGAGCTCCACCAGGAATTTTTCACCCTCCCTAAAAGGTGCCCACACCACAGTGTCTGCATTTTACCCACAGCCAACCACTGCCATCTGTCCAAGACCACATGCAACAGTATCCCATGGAGGTCAATTTAAAACCATCCCAAAGGCCCCAAAATACGGGCAAGACTCTGTGTCTAGAGAGAACAAACGATCTTCACTTCAACAGTCAAATTCATGCAGGATTCTTTTACAATAAATCCTACCCACATTGTTCCAATTCCACCACACTCAGGTCCAATGACACTGGCCTCATTATTGGTCCTTAGGAACACTGTTTCCTGTTCCTGCTCAGACTGCTCCTCCCAAATAGATAGCACTTGGTCCTTGAATCGTTCCAATCTTTTCTCAGATGTCCCGACTCAGAACGGCCATTTCTACACATACGACCTGACAGAATTCTGGGCCCTCCCGTGACTCTTCAACACATTTCACTACTGACTGCGTCTTATGTTCACTGGTTTGCTTACAGCCTGATCCCACCATATAACCAGCCCATTCATTGTTGTCTTCTCAGTGTCCAGGGCAATATCTGGCATATATAGTCAATGTGCAATAAACACTCGTTGACTGAATTACTAGATAAATGAATGAGTGAATAAAGGAATATGGAAATAGGGAATCTGACACAATAAGTGTAAATAAAAAAAAGTATTACTGAAGTTGATTACCTTCCATTTTAGTAACGAAAGGCCACAAGTAATGAGAATAAATGATCCTTATGAATTTTTAAGAGCTTCTGAAAAATTCCTGCACATTTAATTATTTATAAAAATAAAACAAACTGTGTTAATCTACACACAAAAGAGGCACAAAGTCTTGTGCATTTTTTCCTCACTTGTGCTCTCTGATACTGTAAAATTTATGTTCACGTTGTTTTTATTCCTTACCCACTGGAAAAATTATCCAAAGAAAGATTTTTTTACTACAATTCCAGTTTGTTTTGGTTTTTTACCTTGGTACCAGGCAGTCAGCTCTCTGAAGAGTGGTGGCATCCAGCTCAAAAAGGGTGGCAATGTCGTTTCCATGTGGGACAGAGACCAGAGTGAACATGATCTTCTCCCCAGCCTGCCTTCGCTTCCTTGATGTTGGAAGGTCTCCATCTCTCTGTTGAGGAGGTACAAGGTTATTTATTTTCTTCAGGTTCCTTACTAAATTCTCCAGTGTTATTCCTTCCTTGGACATCACTCAGAAAAAGGAGGTCAGGCCTGGAAATTATTATCAATCGTGGAAAGTCACATACTCCTGGGGAGGGGTAGCTTGATTGGGCACATCATTAAGGTAGTAGCACTCACAGAGTTATGGTCCCTTCCCTTGTGCCTTTATACCTATTCACAAAGTAGTCAGTTTGACCTTCCACATCTAATCCTAAACCAAACACAGAGAAGAAACAGAGCTGAGTCATGTAAATTCATAAAAACATACAAATGGCCACTAAATATACAAAAAATCTTTATCATCATTAAATGTCAGGGGAACACAAGTTACAAGCACAGTGACATACACCTCACAAGTGCCAGAACGGCTACTGTAAAAAGACAGGGTAATAAGTGAAGGAAAGGGCATCCTTGCACACTGTGGCTGGTAGTATAGACTGGTGCAGCCACCGTGGAAAATAGTATGGAGGCTCCTCAAAAAATTAAAAACCAAACTCCTGCATGACCCAGTAGTTCCTCCTATGGACACACAGGCAAAGGAAATGAAACCACTGCCTCCAAAGGAGTTCTGTGCCTCGTGTTCACTGTGGTGGTAATCCCAACATCACATTGACACAGCCCATATGTCCATGGTGAATGGCCAGTAAAGAAATCTGTGGTACATACATAAGTACACAGAGGGTCCCCAACTTACAGTGGCTTCACTTACAAGTTTTCAACATTACGGTGGTGTGATACTGTACCTGGATTTTGAATTTCATTCTTTTCCCTGGCTGGCAATTTGCATGTTCTCACGATGCTGGGCACTTACAGGAGCCCCAGCTCCGGGTCGGCCACAAGATCATGAAATGTCAACAACAGATACCTACAGTGACCTGTGTGGTTCATTCATGGGACTGGGCACATCAGGAGTATTAAATGCATTTTTTTAACCTAAGATATTTTCAATATACAGTGAGTTTTCCAGGATGTAGGTCCGCCAAAAGTCAAGAACATCTACACAACAAAATACTATTCAGCCTTTAAAAAGAGGGAGACACTACATTTGTGACAACAGAAATAAACCAAGGGGACATTAAGCCAAAATACTGTATGATCTCAGTTATATGTGAAGTCTAAAAAGGAAAAGAAAAGAAAAAAACTCAATATACAGAAACAGACACAACCAAGAACAGAATGGTAGCCCGGCACCATGGCTCACACCTATAATCCTACTTACTCAGGAGGCAGAGCTCAGGAGAATGGGGGTTCAAAGTCAGCCTGGGCAAAATACCCAAGAAAAAAAGAGCTAGCAGAGGTGCTCAAGTGGTAGAGTGCCTGCCTCACAAGCATGAGGCCCTGAATTCAAACCCCAGTACTGCCAAGAAAAAAAGAAAAAAGGTGATTACCAGGGGAGGGGTGGGGGAATAGGAAGTCAAGGGGTATAAAGTTTACAAAATTTCAGTTCTGTGGGATGAGTAAATCCTGAAGCAAAGGCATGGTATGAAGACTACACTTAATTATATTGTATTGTATGGTGGAAATGTATGGTAAACTGCAGGTCATTTACCACAAAAGGTAACTGTGTGAGATAATGGATGTGTTGATTTGCTTGACAATAATATGCATTTCACTATGTACATGTACACCAAAACATCATGTAATATACCATAAATATGTATGACATTTAAAAAGAGAGAAAAAGAAAGGGGGAAGAAAGAAGAAAGGAGCTTTGAGGGAGAGAGGAAAGGAAAGGGAAAAGGAAGAAAGGATGGAAGAAGAGAATAAAGGAAGACAGGAAGGAAGGCAGGTGGAGGAAAGAAAATAGTCAAAAGTGTTGCTTCGTGAATCTATACCATGAAGCTTAATAAGGAAGTCCCAATGTTCTTTATACTAAAATATGGGTGACATAGCAGCAGCTCTTCCTGGAGGCTCTGAAAGCTAATGATGACACAGAAGCGACACCGCTCCTGACTGTAAAAGCAAGAAGGCCTGAACAAGGTCCATGCCACCTTCTTTGAAAAGACCCCAAGGAAGACCATGTGTAACTAAAATTCCTTTTCAACATGGAAAAACTGCGTGTTGAAACATCTGATGTTGAAGATCATAATATCTGGGATGAAGAAGAAGGCGGAGAAAGAGCAGAAAACTGGAGGAAAAAGTGGCAACTAAAAAAAAGAAAGAAAAGGGAGATTTGTTTTTAATTATATTGAGACAATAACAGGAAAACTTGGGGAGAAACACACAAGGATAATGACAGTTACAAAGAAGTACTACAAAAGAACTCTTTTTTGGATTTTGCAATGCTGTTGCTGTCAAAACACAGAATCACTAATACGATGAGTATTGTTAAAACACGTGAGAGGAGATTACCTTCAGAATGCACGAACACGAATTATGGATGACATCAGTCAGTTACAGAACTAACTCACAGGATTTTATGTAGGCAATGGGATTTTGACACGTATTAGTCCATTTTCTGTGCTGTAACAGAGCACTAGAGACTGGGTTTATTTTGCTCATGATTCTAGAGGCTAGAAGTCCAAGAACCTGGCACTGGTACCAGCCCTGAATCAAAACATGGTGGAGGGCATTGCTCTGAGAGGCAAGGCAAGTGGGCCAGAGAAAGCTTCCTTTCATCACAAGCCACTCCTGCAATGATCCAGGAATCCCTTATGAGGACAGGGTCCTCCAGCCTATCACTGCCCACAGGTCCCACCTGTCAACACTGCTGCTTGTGGACCAAGTTCCCAACACATGAAATTGAGGGACACATTCAAACCATAGCAGGGAAAAGTAGCTTAAGTCGAATATTGGAAAGGCACAATTAACATATGACCCTACCTAAGGGAAATAAAATCTTATCCATTACACTGAGCCATGTTTGAAGGAAGGCTTTGCTAACAGAAGATCAGTGTGTAACCTAAATAAATGGAGTCGATGAGCAAGGACTTTACCGTTTTTCTCACTATGGTCTGGTGTAGTGTAATAAATAAATATGCCTGTCTTCCTGGAAGAACGCCATATCCCTAAAAGGAATACGTCATCTTATTTCCTGACTGAGCTTCCTACACATCCACCTTCTCACTATAATTTAGTTTTTGATGTAGACATTCCTTCAAGGAAAATGCACTAAATGGCCCAGCTATTTAGATCTATTTAGCAATTGAAACATGACATATGGTTTATATATCAGTCATCTGTGAGTTCATTTAGCAGGGGTCAGTTCTCCATTCACTCCTTTTTTAGAATGGTGATGAAATAAATTTTCTAGACTTAAGAGATCAGAACTTGGCCCCCCGATGGCCCTCCTCCCTACTCTCCTTGGTAATATTTCCCTGTGGGGCCCAACCAGAGTAGTCTCTTTGGACACTCTCACCCTGCGACAATCTTTTCCCAACACACAAAAAACTTGCTAATTAGGGTTAATTAGAAAGGCCACTCTGAATTACTCACAGTGTTTAAGACCTGCAGTTTTATTTTAATTACATAGAACAAGTGGAATGCACAATTCTACCCTTAAATAGTTTCCACAGTCCCTAGAAAATAGCTTTAACAAATAGAAAAGTTCCATTTATAAATAGCATAACAACTCTGTGTGTGTGTGTGTGTGTGTGTGTGTGTGTGTGTGTGTGTGTGAATAAAAGCTTTCTAACATGTTTAGCTGTTTTTTACAATAGTGCTGTTGTCTTAAGCATTCTGTTTTTAATCACTCATACTCTGGTAATTTGCTTAAGAAAGGTACACAGCAGTGAGGCCCCAAGACACCTGTGTTGACTCCTCTGTGAATCACAGAATTCTCAGCAGAATGTCATATCACAATTCTGTTTTTGGGAGCCAGACGTTCTGTAAGAGGCGGTGTCTGTGCTCTCTGAGCTGGGCAGCGCAGGGCTGCTGTGTTTGCACTCACACCCGCCCCTACAGGTAGCCCTTATGTAACAACATCAGCTGCCTTTTAAAGCTGCTTCCTTAACAAATCTTCCTCCCAAAGTGCTACTTAACAGAACCCTTTCTTCTTTCTTTTCTTTAGTACCTTTCCACTGATGAAGACAGAGCAAAACCCAAGGAAATTGGGGGATCTTGTCACAGAACCCACTACTCAAAGAAATCTGAGGTTCTTTCAGAATCTGGCACCCCCATCCCCAAATTCCGCAGAACAGGATCTGCAAGTACATTTTCAGCACTTTCCTGGTTCCTAAGACATTTCTGGTTATGTATATAAATATACGTAGACCAGTGGCTCTTCAAAGAGGCAGGATTTGCCTCTCAGGGGACACTTGGCAATTTGTGGACACATCTTTAGCTGCCACACTGAAGCCTTAGGGCAATTAGTGCTGGCACTGGTGACAGGAGGCCACAGGTGTTCTAAACACCCCACTATGCAAAGCACAGCTTATGGGACCACAACAAAGAATCACCCAGCCCATGTGCCAGTGTGCAGAGGTGCGAAACCCCAGCATAAACAAAGATTCATCCTCAAAAAATCAGATCACAACTCACACAAAGTTGTGACACATGGACAGTGTCATGGAGTATTCCAGAAAACTCCCCTTCACACAGACATTCGAAAAGACACAAATAATTACTGTCGATTCCCAGCTGTGCTTGACACGGTTCCAATGTTTACCAGGTCCTGGAGGATGTTGCACATTTGTAAGATTGGAAATAGTAGACTCCTTTGTAAAATAAATACAGCAATTTAGGTCTTAATGAGAGCTCTGACACACACAACCACATCTCTGTGCACCGTGCATTAACCTCTGAAGCTTCAGAAATGGAAGGCGACATTTTCATAAAGGTATCTAAATTACAGGAAAAATATTAACTGCGCATTAAATAGACAGGGGAAAATTAGGACAGAAAAAAATTGGTGTAGGCAGTGAATTCACTGTTCCTGGAACTCAGACCTCAGGTGGATGGCACTGTGGTTTGGGAAACAGATTTCTCAGTCCTCGGGATACTGATAAACTCTGACAGCTCCTTTGTTTTCTTCTTCAGACAGAAACATAATTATTGCTCTGAGGCAAATGGCCTATAAAATGAGAAGCCATATTGTTACGTTACCGTGGCACATTCACAGCTTTGTTTACTCTCAAGTTAGAGATTGTGAAGAGGGGAAATATTAAATCAAATGTCTCCAGAAGGATGTCTACCTGAGATGACAGATGACATCACTAATAACCCTCTTCAGCAAGTGCAGCCCCACCTGTCTGTGTGAAGTTAAAGTACTGCCAGTCAGAGCTGCTTAACCAGAGAGTACTCCCCTCACCTCTAGATGAGAATGAGAAATGGAAAGAAAAAGAAAAAAGCCATAAAGCAAACCAAAGGGGCTTGATTAGTACAGTGAACTTCACCATGGATTTATTACTTATTTCTCTTCCTGGTGCCACTCAGAAAACCCTCGTACTCTGCATTCTTCCCGTGCTCTGCCCAGAATGACCAGCAGCAGTGGTTGAAGAGAAGAGACCAGATGCAACTCAGCGGCGCACTGGGAGGCTCGGGGTGAAGCCCTTTACACATCTCCTTCAGAGTGTCCATGTATCTGAGCTCACTGGCATGAAGACAAGTCTGTATCCATTACACAGGTAAGGACACAGAGTTTCAGGAAGCTACCCAGTCTGAGGACACATCTGTTGTGTTGCTACAAGAAAGGCTCTTTTGGTCCTAAGCCACACAGAATATAATGAAAATATAGCTTGAGGAAAAGAAAAGTGGCCCTGACATGCAACCAGTGAACTCACAGCTAGGCCAGGGCATCATCACCTGACAAGGGTCATCCTGACCGAAATGGATCAGGACAAAAACAAGACCACTCCCTAACTGTGTCTGAAGACAGACAAAACAAGCATATTGTCCAGCTCACAAAAATGGCTGCATAATCCTCCTCACCCAGCTGACAAGAATGAACACAGCATCTTTAGCCTGCCATCTCTGTAGACAGAATTTATTAAGATGCCAATCATATAACCACCTCTCTTCCTGACAGTATTCTTATCCACAGCAAAGCCTTACTTCCTTAGATTCCCCATAATCACCTGATGCCAGCCCAAATTCTCTAACAAGTTCTTAACACACTCTCACTGAGGTGCCTCAAGGTTTCCCACAGTATGTATGCATCTGCCCGCAATCAGTAGTAACCATTGTTCAGCTACATGTGCTCCTGGTGGTCTTTGGTTGGACGCCATTGACAAGCTTGTATTAAGAAGCAAGGAAACCATAGTTCATATTCAACTTTGAAACCTGGTTACTGGTAGCATTTGCCTAAATCATAGTAAAGTCAGAATCCAATAATCCTGGGGTAGCCACTGAAGTCCAAGGGTAGAAGAGTCCACCCAGCTTATAAAACTGAAACATAAATATGACTATGAGCCTGTATCTGTGCTCAGGTATGTCTTGACACAAGTAAGTTGTCGTTGGGCCAAACACCTGACACCTTCACTTCATGTCTACCACAACCCTGAAAATCAAGTGGAAAGAGAAATCAAAGAGGAACAAATCAGGTTCAGGAATTCTTACTGATTTTCCTCCCTCATGTAAAACCAAACACAAGGCTGTGGACCAATGCAAACCCAGTTGTTACTCTATTTAAACGTTCAACGCTTTGTATCATGGGGTAGAATTTTAGGTGGGGGTGGTTATTGGGTTTTTATTGTTACTTTAGATTGACACAATAATTGTACATATTCACAGGGTACAAAGTGATATTTCAGATATACATTGTGTAGTGGTGAAGTCAGGGTAATTATCATATACATTTCTGCAAACACTTATCATTTCCTTGTGGTAAGAACATTCACAGCACATTCTTCTGGCTGTGTTGCAATACACAATGCACAATCACTAACTATATTCACTATTTACTGAGCCATGTCAATGTCACACACCACTTCTTCACATCCATGGACTCGCCTTTCCCCTTTCCCTCAAGCCTCTGGGAACCACCATTCTATTCTCAACTTCTCTAAGATCAACCTTTTAGATTCTACATATAAATGAGATCATGTGGTATATGTCTCTCTGTGCATGGCTTATTTCACTTTACATAATGTCCTCCAGGTCCATCCATGTTTCCATAAATGGCATAATTTCATCTTTTTTATTGCTTAATAGTATTCCCTTGTATACATAAAGCATGTTTTCTTTATTCATTCATTTGTTGATGGAAATTTAAGTTGATCTCAAATGCTGTTAAGAATAGTCAGTGTACACAGGTTACTCCAGAGGCACCTGCACACCCATGTTTATTGCGGCACTATTCACAATAGCCAAGTTATGGAAACAGCCAAGATGCCCCAGCACTGACGAATGGATTAAGAAAATTTGGTATCTATACACAATGGAATTTTATGCAGCCATGAAGAAGAACGAAATGTTATCATTCACTGGTAAATGGATGGAACTGGAGAACATCATTCTGAGTGAGGTTAGCCTGACCCAAAAGACCAAAAATCATATGTTCTCCCTCATATGTGGACATTAGATCAAGGGCAAACACAACAAGGGGATTGGACTTTGAGCACATGATAAAAGCGAGAGCACACAAGGGAGGGGTGAGGATAGGTAAGACACCTAAAAAACTAGCTAGCATTTGTTGCCCTTAATGCAGAGAAACTAAAGCAGATACCTTAAAAGCAACTGAGGCCAATAGGAAAAGGGGAACAGGAACTAGAGAAAAGGTTAGATCAAAAAGAATTAACCTAAACACCCACGCACAGGAAATCAATGTGAGTCAATGCCCTGTATAGCTATCCTTATCTCAACCAGCAAAAACCCTTGTTCCTTCCTATTATTGCTTATACTCTCTCTACAACAAAATTAGAGATAAGAGCAAAATAGTTTCTGCTGGGTATTGGGGGGGGAGCGGGAGGGGGTGGAGTGGGTGGTAAGGGAGGGGGTGGGGGCAGGGGGGAGAAATGAACCAAGCCTTGTATGCACATATGAATAATAAAAGAAAAATGAAAAAAAAAAAAAAAAGAATTAACCTAGAAGGTAACACACATGCCCAGGAAATCAATGTGAGTCAATGCCCTATATAGCTATCCTTATCTCAACCAGCAAAAACCCTTGTTCCTTCCTATTATAGCTTATACTCTCTCTACAACAAAATTAGAAATAAGGGCAAAATAGTCTCTGCTGGGTATTGAGGGGGTGGGGGGGAGAGGAAGGGGGCAGAGTGGGTGGTAAGGGAGGGGGTGGAGGCAGGGGGGAGAAATGACCCAAGCCTTGTATGCACATATGAATAATAAAAGAAAAAAAAAACCAAAAAAAAAATAGTCAGTGTATCTGTTCAACACACTGGTTGCATTCCTTTTGGATATATACCCAGTAGTGGGATTGCTGCATTGTGCTGTAGTCCAGTGAGGAACTTCCAGATTGTGTTCCTAATGACTATTTAACTATTCTTGGTTTTGTTTCATATTTTGTCAAGTTATAATCAATATAGTGGTGAGGCATACAGTGATGCTGCAATATGTACACCGTATGGAATGACTGAGGAAGCTAACACACACAGCCATCACCTTAAATACTTGGGAGTGTGCCTTAAACTTCTGAGTTTCTCATTGAATGAACTGTAAATATTTTCACAGAAATTGCATTCAAATTTGAGTGTGCTGCTTCTCCAGTATTATATTATAGAATATCAGAAAACTCAGTCACCTGAATTTAAAGCTTTTATCTCTCCAAAAATGGAACCTAATTTTTTTTTTAAATCCAAAAGGAATTATCAGTGCACTTGGTAAACCAAACCTAACCCTCTGGTCTGTCTCAGATGCCATCAGCCTTCAAGATTCTATGTGAACAACCTTGAGGTGACAGATGTCTTCCTGAACATCCGCTGCTGGATGTCTTATAACCTGCACTGTCTTTTTATTTTTTTCTCCAACTCAAAGAATCTCTCTCAGAATCCCTACTCTTCAAATCTGTTACTAAGTTTTCAATTTGTTCATATAAAACACAAGGGATTTGTTAAGAAAAAATTTTACTCACCACATTTTTTCCTTCATTTTGGGCATCTCGATAATCAGGATTAAGCTAAAAAAAAAAAGCAAAACTAGTTTTGAATTACTATCAATAACATATTAGCAAGATCAGTGATCCTTAACTCAAGGATCTCCACGACTAAGTTTCATATGTAAAAAGCTGAGGAAATATTAGGAGATGTTGCCATTTAAAACACTGCCACCAAACCCCAGTCAAACGAGACAAGTGCTAGAATGGTAAGAGTGTGGCCTTATTTAAAGCAGACATGGGACATCTTTGTAAGTGAGAGGTGACAGTCTCAGCCTCTCTGGGGAAGGGTTTAAGAGAGTACACCATTTAGCCTGCCATGAAAACAACCAGCAGTTGTTTTAAAAATAGATCAAAATAAAGTTTCAAGATGATTAACAATCAAGAGTGCTATACACACAAGGAACAAAAGAGGAATGACAGATGTCAGTTGACAAAAGAGGACCATTGAATCAGAAAGAGAAAGCACTCACCTTTGGGCATGGATGGTGGAGTTTGGGGTCATTTTGTGAGAAATACGAGTTCAGGGTATGCTGAGTGTTGATCCCGGCATTAGCCAGCTTGTCAAGAGTCCCTAACTTTAATTCCCACTCTCAAAAGGACAACTTAGATGTACTAAAATAACTAGTTGATAAGGCAATAGATTTATAAGGTGCTTTTCTAGAAAGAACAAGTTGTTCAGTTGCACTTAACTTTAATGTGATTCAACTGGTACAATATGAGGTAATTAAAGTTCGCATTTAAAATGTAAACTCACAAGTCTTTTCTAAGTGACATTTCGCTAGTAGTTCTAATTGCCACAACTAGCTTACCACTAAATACCAACGAAGATACTAGAGAAAAAAGAAAAGAAAAACAAAACAAAACAAAAGGAAAAATCTGTCTATCTCATTGAGAACAAGGGCTAAAAAGCAGCCTGGATTTCAAATCTTTGATGAATTGCTCTGATTATAAAGCAGACTGCTGTGGGGAGGAGGTGGTGTCCTCAGCCTTGTCTCTAGCTCCAGCTCATGTGAACGGAACTAAGAAGATACTTGTGGCCCCTACTACGCATTCTCTGACTCAGTGACCCAGGTAATTTTCCAAACAAAACCTGCACAGAGGGCTTCTTTATCACCAAGACGCAGTTGTCAGAACGGAGCAGAAAATCAGTTCTGCAGTCCACACTTCCACAGCTGGTGGCACTTTGTGATGAGAGGGGAAGATGCTGGAGGTGTGGCTCAAGAGGGAGAGCGCATGCCTAGCAAGCATGTAGCCTGAGTCCAAACCCCAGTACTGCAAAGAGAGAGACAGGGAGACAGAGAGAGAGGAAAGAGAAGGGCTCATGGGAGCTGCACACCGGGCTGGCATCACATGGCCACGTGGGAATAGAGAAGGAGTTGGCGGGGGAAGCAAGTGCCGCAGACAGAGCTCAGTGCGAAGAGCTAAACTGGCTGGAACCAGGGATCGTGCTGCCCATGTTCCCATGAGACTGCCCTGCAGCTGAAGGCATAGAACAGTGATTGAACTGCCACACCAGAGAATTTAACAAAATGAAACAAAGCCTCTACACAGAGAGCACTCATCCAAGGATGGTAAGGGAAGAAGGAAGGAGAAGCTAAGGGAACTACTGATGAAAAAGTATGTCAGAGCAAGGGAAGTTTTACCTCAGGTTCCTCCTGAATATTTCCTGACAGGATTTAGGAACTGGTCTGGCATACTTAAGAAATCACAAGTAACCATGGCCTGCATGTAGAGGCAACAAAATAACAACAGCTAAAAGGAAAATGTAAAGACAAAAGTACAATGACATACAAGTTAAAGACAGTGGAGCATGGAAGAGGCCCAACACTGAGTTCAGAGAGAGAGCAGAGAAGAAAGAGAAGGAAAGGGGGAGGGAGGGAAGAAGAAAGAAATGAAGAATTTAATATAAAAAGAAGTTGAGGATTTCAATAAAAATCAAGCATAAATACAAACTCAAAATCCACGTGGTCAGTAGTAAAAACATAGTGATGCTGGCAAATAAGTGTCATGGAGGAGAAGCAGTTGAACAGCTTTTCCTCAACATAGAGCACAGGTACTCAGAAACAAAAATTAAGAAAGAAATTTGCCCCAGAGGTCCACAGAAGGCACTGTCAGCTAATGGTCCACAGAAGGCACTGTCAGCTAACGGAGCAATCAGTGTACTGAAAAGGAAGACAGAATGAGTAGAACACAAACAATAATCAAAGACAACAGAAAGCAAAAATTTCCCCAGCTAAAGAAAATGTGCATGCAGAGGTTGCCCTCTTTCAGGAAAAACTCAACTAAAACAGACTGACACATTCATTCAAAATGATGAAGAGAAGGAAAGGCAGAATAGCGGTAAAGTCTAACATAGACTCAGAAATCAGGGTTTGATAAAACTGCATAAGCCACATGTGGTATATCCAGACAGTTGAGTACTACACAGCAGAAAACATGATGAGTTATAGATGCACACAACAGGGATGAATCCCAAAAACAATAACTGGAAGAACCCAAGCTCAGAAAAGAATATCCTGCACGATTCTATTTATATTAAATATAAGAACTTCAAAAACTAACTAAACCAAACCATGCTGACACAAATCAGAAAGTGGGTGGCATGTAAGGGAATGGAGTATATAGAAAGCAGAACCCTGTTAAGAGTCTCAGGAGAGCACCTTTCAGTTTGCAGAACAGATGAAAAGGTGGGAAGGAGGCAGGAATTGTCTATTGGTCCTAGGCCGGCATCTGACCCTGGTTTTCCTACACAGACTCCCACGACCTCAGACTCCCTAAATTCCCTCAGATTATGAGTCATGAAATTAGCTCCCAAACTGGATCGATGTGGCGTTTAGAGCCCAAGAGTGAAAGTTAGCTGGCCTGCTGTCAACTGATTTTCAATCAAGAAAACATAATTTTACTTGATAGTAAGGAATATTCTAGTATAGTCTAGAAGGGATTCATTTACCTACTTTAATCAAGTCTCACTATAGGTTTATTTTTTTATATCTCCTTGCAATTTGAATAATTTCAACTTTTCTTTCAACTTAAGAAAAGTCCATACTAAAATGTTAACTAAACTACATGGAGAAGATGCACATGTTTAACTACAGATGGAACTCAGCTGTCAAAGCTGTCATTTCTGTGCATCCATACTGAAAATTATAACATAGCTATAACTAAAATATGTACAGAAACCGGAATTAGCATACATAAGTCAAACATGAAATAATTCACGTTCTTTGAAATGTAGATCAAATGGTGCCCACAGAAAATGCTGGACTCTAATGTTCAGTTTTTACACACTTCATTCACTCAGATCACCCAGTTCATCCAGACCAGGATGAATGGGGAGCTAGAGTGCAGACTGCTCTACAAGGAAATACCATGGCTTAGGAAAGGTCGCCCAGCCCCCATGGAACCTGTAAAGTGAAAAAATCTCTGTGACTGAACTCTGAGTCAACAATTTTAAATATTTAAAATATTCATGGTTTGGGGTGGCCATACTAAAGATGGGGTCAGTCGGCTAAGTTAGCCTCATCTATGTCTCTCAACCTGAAACATACTTTTTAAATAATTAACACAGAGCAATTACTTCTGTAAATTCAATAATGTATAAATAATAATAATAATAGTGAGGAATGGATGGGAGAGGAGGAGGAAAAGCCACCCAAGTAAGTCTTTGGTCACACAAGTTCACCAGCATTAACTGTGAAAGATCAAATAAATTCACATTGCAAAGTGTACTGGTCCTTCCCTCTGTAAATAAAGCAACAGCAGTAATTATTAAAGTGATGAGATTAAGAATGAATAGGAAAAATATTTAAAGAAGGGAGAAAAGCATATGGTCATGTGGAGATTCCTGAATCTTTTAGGGCTCTGAAGGAAATATTTCCTTATGCTAAAAAGTGAGTTAGAAATCTGGCATTGGAGAGACAGTTAATATGCTCTTTAATCATTTATTCAATAAATATTAATGGAGCATTATAGCATGTGGTATTTTAGAAAACACAAAGAAAATATGGTCCCTGACCACCGACCTTATGATCTAGGAGAAAAAATAAGGACATATACAGCCAGCTATAATGCAAAACAGAATGCAACCAGAGACGTAAGGCAGAAATGAATAATTTATAAATAATATAGGTCAGAAGAAGGAGGGATCTGTGGTAGACAAATTTATTCAAGAATTACTTATGGAGAATAATGTTGAGATTAGCCTTGAAGGGTGCGTAGAATTTTAACTGGCAGAGAAGAAGACAGGCAGTGCTGAGGAGTGACTGCCATACATGTGAGGAAATGGGCCTTACTTCCAGGAGACCATAAATATTATTTATAGGATACATTTCATATGCCTGTAATGGTTCATTCATTCAACTTCACAATTAAACTATATGAAAGAATTCTTAACCCCACCTTATCATGAGGCACCTGGGCCCAGCAGGTGAAGAACTTTATGCACCGTGACACCTTAAGTGGCAGGGTAACAGTCCAAAGCTATAGCCTGAGTTACTAGCACATGGTGCTTCTCTCCTGCTTCCATATGGTAGAGTGGTATGATCCAAAATGGGAAGGAAGACCAGTCCAAACCAATGGGGACCTTAAACTGAGACCAAGATAAAAACATGGATGGATATATAATCAATTTCATGCACACACACAGACACACATGTAATCAGTAGATCTGAATGTACAAGCTGAGAGACAAAAATGTTTATGATTACTCAAGCTTTTAACCCTGCACTAAGAAAACCACTGTTTTGTGGGGAAACAATTCAACCATAGAAATACTAAGATTATATGGAAATGGGATATCCAAGATAGACTGGTGGCCTACTGCAGCCATAGAAGTGGATAACAGAGAACGAATTTAAAGACCCACTACCAACATTTGAAGATAGTCTTTATTCAAATGGCTGAAGAGGAACAGAAAGAAGTTAGAGATACTCTTAAAGTGGTAGAGAGAGAGAGAGAAAGGAACACCATAAACATTTAGGCAATGAAAATCACAATTGTGCCAAAATCAGGAAAAGACACCTGACATCCACAGAATAGCAAGAGGGCAACTGGAAGCTTGTAAGCCCACACATGCTCCACACGTGCACATTTCCTTTCTAAAATACATTGCTTTTGTTTGTTTGTTTGTTTGTTATTGTACTGGGAATTTGAACTCAGAGCCTACACCTGGAGCTACTCCACTACCCTTTTTTGGATGGGTTTTTTTCAAGATAGGGTCTCAAAAACTATTTGCCCAGACTGACTTCAAACCGCAATCCTCCTGATCTCTGCCTCCTGAGTAGCTAGGATTACAGGCCTGAGCCACCAGCACCCAGCTGTAAACTACATTTATTTAGCAGATACATAAAACATTAAAATTGCACATGTTGATGGGTAACATGATGTTTTCATATTATGTGTGTGTGTGTATATATATATATATAATATATACACTATATATATAAAACATATACACTATATATATATAAAACATACACACTATATATATATATATATATATATATATATATATATAGTGCAATATTTAAATCAGGTTAAACATATTTAGGTCCTCAAACGTTATCATTTCTTTCTGGTAAAAACCTTCAAAATCATTCTTTCGAGTTTTTTGAAATGTACAGTATATTACTGTCATTCTATAGTCACCCTACTGTACAAAAGCTCCCGTAACTCATCTCTTTCTCACTATAACTTGGTACCCATCCATCAACCTTTCCCCATGGCTCTTCCTGCTCTCCCCACCTCTGGGGACCACCATTCTACTCTCAAACTCTATGAGATAAGCTTTATCTTAGATCCCACAGACGAGTGAGGTCAGGAAGTTGTAGAAAAAATTTCTTCTTTGTAATGAAATGGCTTTTATTATATATAATATTTAAGCCATAAAATCATCATTTAAAAATAATATAGCTGTATCTTTCTCTTTCCAATGACTTACATTTCCGGGCCAATCTATTATTCTGATATGAGTCTGGTAAAGAGAAGATAGAGAAAAACCTTAAATGGTGTGTCTATGTGCCAGACACAATTTATATTTTAATACAGAATATTACATTCGATAAAGAACTAAACATAGAGATATTTAAAACTACAGTCTTATTATTTCTAGCCTACTCTAACATATAGGTTCTTTAGTACCAAGTTTTTAATTAAACCCTAAGGGTTTTAAATACTTAGGAAATAAGTGTTTACTGCCATCTGGTGGAAGTTTTGCCTATCTACAAACAAATAAGCTGGTCCTCTTTAAAAGGGCAGTATGAAATCTTTAACAAATAAAATTGCATTGCTTGATATATTCCGTTGTGGAAAGGATTATCAAAAGTTATTGCTTTAATAATTACCAAAGTAAGAAAATGAAGAAAGCAGACCGGAAAGGGTGATGCTTGATTTTTAACTCTTCCATGATTGTGGGAGAATGACTTATTGAGGTGCAGTATCATCCTACTCAATGTGATGAAATTACTTTCTCCCCACTGACATAGCTGTGAACTTAGTTCAGCCCCCAACATAACAGGAATAAAAAATCAAGGACAGCACGCCAATGAGCATGCTGATGGCTACGTTGTGTATTAAACTCTCAAAAATAAATACACGTTTGCTTACCTTCTCCTCATACCACCTAATGCACGCATGCCTCTCAGAGACCAATGTGACAGTGAGAGAGCCAGATACAGCATAGTCTGCACCGTCTCATAGGCCAAGTATCTATACTATAGGATTTGTTTTATTCTCAGGTTTCTAGCATTACATATTTCTTAAAAATCAGTCTGCATTACATGATGTATACTGCTGGAGATCCTTACATTGAATAAGGGTCCATCTCTAAACCTTGATTTCCTTTAGAATTTTTCAGAATAAAGCCTACATAGTGTTATACTTCTGAATACTCCCCAATGTTTTCCACAAGTCACTAAAAAAGTGGTATTCTTAAATAGCTTGTAGTCATGTGTTTTGAGTTTATAATGAAACTACAGAATCTCCAACATTTGACATGGTCTGATTTCCTTTGAATGGCTGCCTCTTCATTTCTATACAAACAATAGACTTCTTACATTTTTCTGAATAACTTAACTAACCAGTGCAGTGTTGGTTAAAACAGAGTATCATGATAAGGCACTATATTTAGAAATAAATTATATAGGTTTTTTTCTTATTTGTGCTTAAATTTAATGTTCCATCCCTTAAAGTTACTGTGAGATTTAGCATGGTCAGCTACACGTTAATAATTTAAATATCACACAAAACCAGTTGTCTCAGATATGTATGTAAGAAGAAGAAATTGCAAAATACATATATATGTAGATATATACATAGATATCTATATAGGTATCTATATATCCCAGTGATAGAGTTAACATAATTCTCCTCTAGACTGTGAAAGAATGTGAAGTTTTCAGGATAAAACACCAGTGTTAACCCCTTTTATTCTTCACAATGTCAGAACAGTGTTTCATCCTAGGAGGAACTGAATAAACGCAGTGTCTTCAGTGTAAGGCAGATGGGGTTTCTCAGCTTACACTCCTGACACTTTGAACCAGGTGATTCTTGGTTGTGGGGTGCCCTCTGCACCGTAGGATGTTTAGCGGCCTCTGCCCACTAGGTGCCAGTCCCTCTCCTCAAGCAGACACTAAAATGCCCCAGACACCTACACCAGCGGTCCAGATGAAGCAGCACAAGACTACCACGCAGCCCTAACACTGCCATTAGGCTGCATTTTCTACTTGAAGCAAAATAAATAACCTCTCTAGGCTGGGATTTTCTTTCCTGCAAAGTGAAACTATTGGATTTATGACAATTCTAGTTCCTATGATTCACCTACTCAATTATTCAATATGTGCTGAATGCAAATTGATTTTCCAACACTGCCACACACAAGGTGTTCAGTAGTGAGCAGGGCAGTGCCTCTTCATGGACAGTAAAATAGTCACTGTATAGGAGGTTCACACCAGGCACCAGGAACAAACACGTAAGCAACTACCCACTGTGATTGATCCAGAGAAATGACGCAAGCTTTTCCTTCATGACTTCCCATTTCAGATTTCTGAAATATCTCAACAGGTTTATGGACAGTAACTATGCTATTCCAAATCAAAGTGTTTTAAAATTCTAAACTGCTCAGTGAAGTCTAACTACTCTACATCATAAAACCACAGATTAAGTTACCATGAATAGAGCTTCAGTTAACTTCTTCTGTTGTTATTCAAAAGAACCTTCATTTCTTCTCTAGAAAAATACTTTTAAATATTAACACAGAATTGTGTATTTGTGGGATACAGTGTGATCTATATGCATGTATACATATACACATACATATATAATGATCAGATTCACATAATTGGTATTTTTAAAGAAAATTTTATCAAAGGAACTAGAAAAACAAAAGCAATGAATGTTGAAATATTCTAATAATCCAAGACACGAATGGCCTTTTCAGCTCTCCTTGTAGATAAGCATTTATTACCTTTTACTCAATTGAGTAAGAGTAATCAGGTCCAAAATCTGTATTCGTGTTATGAGAGTGACTGGCTGCCTGTGTGTTAGGTCTACTTGTGAACTGTGCATCAGATTTCATTTGGAAAGAGTTTTAATGTCTTCAACAGGCAGTATTTCTTAAGTCAAAGCATGGCAAGTAATTTTTTCCAAATAAACAGCTTAAATAACTTAACTTTGGCCCTCTGAACTTTGTCCCATGGAGGCACCTGACAAGCATCAGCTCCTGTGGCAACGTAATCACTTCTGTTTCCTTTCGTCCTCCCGTACAGACGTGGAGTCTTGTGACATTTACTAAATACCTTTATGGACAAGGTGCTGTATGCTCTCTATCGGCTTTAATTCCAGAATAATCCCATATAACATAGATTATCACCTTGTTTACACACAAGGGGACTCAGGCTCAGAGAGGTTGAGTCCCCTCAACCTCTCAGAGAGGCTCAGAGAGGTTAAATATTTGCTTAAAGTCAGGAAGACTGCTCACAGGGTTTTGCCACTATTCTCAGTTCTCATTGCCCCACTGGCCAATGTAAACAGGAATAAACTTGAAGGCAGCTCAAAAATCATTTAACCTACTTTTCCAGGAATGTCCAAAGCACATTAATGTTTTAAATGTTGTGTTGAGGGTGGAAAGCACCTGGTTTTCTCCTCTGGTGGTTACTTTTGTTCAATGCACAAACAGTACAATACCAGCCCATCTTATATTTAAAATGTGTTTTATAAAAATCACCAAAAAGGACTTTTGATTTCCCTCTAACTCCTGCTCTGTTTCTCCTCTTTCACAGCCATGCTGGGAGAACTCACTCTGCACTCACTTTTACTTTCTGGCTTCTTCCTCACTCCTCACTCCTGGATTCCAGTAAAAATGCTCTAGGTAAAGTCACAAGGGTGGCATCCTCACCACACAGGCGCTGCAAGCAGATTTTGTTCCTGATCTTTCTCATAGTGCTCTCCCTCCTTTTCGAAACACTCTCGTCCTGCTTTCAGCCCTTGATTTTCCTGTGCTTTTCTGTTTCTCAAGCCCCAACCCTTAAAAGTTAATGTTCTTTGGGCTCCATCTTCAAACATCTCACCTCTCACACCTCCTGATGACCTTGTCTGTGCTGATAAGAAACAGTCTACTTTGTCAGTCCTTGCCCAATCCCCAAAGTTCTAGAAATTGGGAGCCCTGTGCCTACTAGACATTTTCACCTGGACATTTTATAGGCACTTCTAATTAAATCAAAATTAAATTAATTATTTCCCTCATCAACTTGGCACCTCTTCCCTTTCCTCCAAATGGGTGAGTGACATGCCAGTTCTCCAAAGCTGAAATTCTCTCCTTAATCTCTGCCATTCAGTGGATTAACATGTCAATGGTTTTGCCTACTGAAAATGTCATCACCCTTCCCCTCATCATTACCAATGCTGCACCCGTGGTTCAAGTCCCCACCATTCCACAAATGCATCATCCTTCTGTCTCCTATGTGCCTTCCTGCCTCTCCTTCCATCTCTTCTACTCACTTCACAAAGGCTCCCAGGCAGCACCATCCACTAGAACTCAGCCCTGATTGATGGAAAAGTCCTCACCTGTGCTATCCTGAATGGGTGATTATTAAGCAAATCGAAATGTGGTTCTATTGCTTACTTTTAATAATACTAACTTTAACAGCCGACATGTGGCAGTGTAAACACAAGCTTCTTTATAAAATTCCTCTGACTTTAAAGATACAACATATTCTCCTTAATTTCACAGATATGCTCTGAACATTTCCGATCTTATCACTCCTCCCACCTTAGAGCACCACTTCCAAACTCACACATTCTATGCATAAGCATACAATACCAGTGCAGATGAATAGAGTGTGTGACACCACACTCCTCCCTGCTCGTGTACAGCTGAACTCACTTACCTGAACACCCTGTCTCCTCCCTCCACCTACTCATCCACCATGCAGCGCCTCCTGAAGCATCCTCAGCATTCCTTGTACCTCCTGGTCCCTCTGACAAATGAGTGCTATACTGTGCCGCCTTCCTGTGACATGCCACTATCTATATTGTGTCACACAACTACCACCAGCACTTGGTGAGACTGACGTTTAGTGATGCCATTGGTTCCTACCAAAGGTTTCAAATAGCTCATTAATTCTGACATCTAGGTACCATGGATAAACTGCTTCAAACTTCATTCCTATTACTAATTTCAGCAAATACAAATTCTCATTCAAAACCTGCCTTTTTTTCAGTACTAGGGATCAAATTCAGGGTCCCGCTGCACGTACTCTGAGATTTAAGCCATGTCCCCAGTCCTTTTGTTTGTATTTTGTTTTCGAAATATGGTCTTGTTAACTATGCCTGGGATGGTCTTAAACTTGGCATCCTATAGGACTGCATCAAACTAAAGATCTTCTGTACAGCAAAGGAAACAGTCACCAAACTCAAGAGACAGCTCACAGAATGGGAGAAAATCTTTGCCAGCTACTCATCCAATAAGGGACTAATATCCACAATCTTCAGGGAACTCAAAAAATCTCAGCCCCCAAAGAATCAAAACCCTGAAAAAATGGGTACATGAATTAAACAGGGAATTCTCAAAGGTGTTCAACTTCCCTGGTTACATAAGAGATGCAAGTCAAAACAACAGATTTCATCTCACCCCAGTTAGAATGGCCATAATTAAGGGTAATAACAACAACAAATGCGGGCAAGGATGTGACAAACAGGAACACAATACACTGCTGGTGGGACTGCAGATTAGTACAACCACTATGGAAAGCAGTATGGAGCGTCCTCAAAAAACTAAAGATAGAACTGCATATGATCCAGTGATACCGCTCCTGGGCATCTACCCAAAGGAATGTAAGTCAGGATACAACAGAGACACCTGTACACCAATGTTCATCGTAGCACTATTCATAATAGCCAAATTTTAGAAACAACCCAGGTGCCCTACAATTGATGAATGGATTGAGAAATTGTGATACTTATACACAATGCAGTATTAGCCATAAGGAATAAAGACTTGTGGTTTGAAGGTAAATGGATGCAATTGGAGGACATCATGTTAAATGAAGTAAGCCAGGATCAAAACACAAAAGCTGCATGTTTTCTCTCATATGTGGAAGATAAATCCAATGATAAACATGTAAACAAAAACAAACATGATCATATACAAACGCAGATGCAGAACATGTCTGTAACAGTAGAACTACTCTATGGAACTTGGGGTAAGAGGGAAAAGAAAAGTAAATGATAAAGTATCAGTAATATCACATAACATAATATGTGAAGGTAGAGGATATAAGGATATGTATTGAAAGATGTTGAAAATGGGGGGGCAGATAACATGGTAAGGGAGAGTAATGGAATGGTTTAATGGACCAAAGTAAAGTGCATCCATAGTGGGTATACACTGAGACACCCCTTTGAACATCAACTTAAATATTAATAACAAAAACCAGGACTGTAAAATAGATGCAGTGGAAGGGGGGGCACTAGTAGGAAGGCGGAGGGCAAAGGAAAGAGATTAAGGCAGGGTATATGGTAGATGGATTCATATACCTATATGAAGCAGAACTAAGAAACCTCTTGCAATTGCTTTAAGTGGGGTGGCGAGAGGGCTGAGGGGGAGAGACAATGGGGGCAATGTAATGTACAATATAAGGCTAATCAGAATTGTCACTACAATTCCCTGAACCCCCTCCCCCATACAGTGAATATATCCTAATAAAAAAATTACTTAAAAAGAAAGTCTTGCCATCTTAACTCCTCTGTCTTCTACATAGCTGGGACCACAGGCATGAACCGCCACACCTACCTCTCTGTTCAAAATCTTAAAGCAAAAGGAACTGTTACTCAATAATCCCTTTCACAACCCCTTCCTGGAGCTTTTACATGGCACATGTAAGATCTAGACTCTCCACATCCCTGCCTGTGTCTCCTTGACAACTTCTATAGGGTTATCTTCTTCATTCCCTTCCAATCGGTGTCTATTACTGTCTTTGAGAACCAGGAAAAAGTTAACCCTATTTGAGAACCTTCTTCAACTAATCTCACTCTGACTTAATGCCACCAACACACATAACTAGACCTGTCTGATCCTGCTGGTGTTCATGGTCATTCATTATATGCTGTATTCTTAACCAGGAAGAAATTCTCTGTTCTCCTTCCTGTACCTGCAGCACTGTTCACCCCAAGGAGTGTTTGTCAGGCATAGACACATGTATTAAACATCCTATGTGATCTTAATGGTGATGCTTTCTGTTTTCATGGGTTCCAAAACTCAGTATTCCCAACTCCTGCATTTTCAGCATCAAAATATCTTGTTTTTTAAAAGAGTATCTAGATACTAAAGGAAAAAACTAAAATATTGAGACAAACAAAAACCAGGGAGCTTTTTCCTACCTAAGAGGAGGTGTATAGGCTGCTAAAACAAGCAATGCTAGGAAGTTACAGCTCAAATGGTGTATCTCCCCATGCTGCCTTGCTGACAAGAATAAGTTTTTAAATGAAAGACCCAGCATTTTTAAAGCAAAGCAATGATAGTCTAAGTGACTATCAGAGAGGCTTACCACCTGCTTCCCAACTGGGTTATCTTCTTCATTCTTTTTTATCAAGTAACAGGGACTAGTCACCATGATCTGACCATACCTCAAGACTCTTTCATATCAGGAGGACAAGCACCCTAGGACACAAGTTTGCCAGGAACTTGTCTGAACTTAGTTGATGTATAAAATGTAACCCCAACTTATAAACTAATATTTCCAAGCTATGATGTCTACCTTGATGTTAGAATACTATGCAGAAGCACCTGTTCTGATACTAGTTAAAATCAATAGAAATGGATCCTAAGCTTTCATTTTTCTCATGTGTATTTAATGCTTAATTTTCCTTTTCCTACCTTTGCTATAAAAAAGATGTTATCCAAAGAAATAAAGGTCAAAGGGAAGGTCCAAATACACTGACTTCTTCATGGACAAAGTAGCACTTGGTATTTAAAGCCCTGTTCTTTAGAGACAGATGAACAGATGGTCCTTCCCATCTGTTTCAGGGAATGAAGTGTTTTCCATTTCCCTGTTTTTAATTAATTGATATGTGTATATATATATATACTGAGGCCTTGGATCTTCACCAAAGTTGAGGTATAATTTAATTCTTAATAATCTAATCATTTG
The DNA here is from genome assembly GCF_047511655.1 of Castor canadensis. Lineage (NCBI taxonomy): Eukaryota > Metazoa > Chordata > Mammalia > Rodentia > Castoridae > Castor > Castor canadensis. The sequence goes on along the minus strand of NC_133391.1, from coordinate 17,832,566 downwards.
AATGTAACAAATGATACTAGTTCTAACTGCAGTAATAATAATTACAAACATCGTATCAGTCTTCTACAAAATGTCAGTAGCTACAGAAGCCATTAGCAGGTGAGTGTGGGAAACAAGCCACTAACATAGGCTCCAAGGGACTTCGATCCTAGTGAGGCTTTCCTAAGCCTTAAACAAGGTTCCCTAACTTCTCAAAAGAGTTACTTACAGCATTTCTGGTATAAATGGCCCATGAACTGCAAAGCCTTATTCCGTTTAGTTGAGCAGTAAATAGTGGGCCAGGTATTTACGAAAACAAGAATAATCCCTGTTCAGCCCATAATAAAATTAATCATGCTGACATCAGTTCCTGGCGCTTACCTTAAGCCACACACTGTGCCTAGCACTCTACTGCATGTAAGGCTCTTAGAAAATTAACTCAATACTTGATTATCCTCATTTTCGAAAGAAAGGAAGTGGAGCTGAGAGAGATTAATTGGCTCAAATAGTCTTCCAAATGCCTCTCACGCACAAACCCCGAAATTCCTTTCTTCCCATCGCTGAGATTGGCTTCTTTACATTACTCACTTAAAACATGGTAATTAATGCTTTCTCAGGGCCAGGAATGCTCAGGTGTCCGCACCCTGGTGATGTGGGAAATCGTCCCTTCCTCAGAAAGCATACAGTCTATAGGCAGACGGTCACTAAAACACATGCCCAAGCTGGATGATGACTGCTGTGAAGACTGTGGGAGAGGGGAAGAGTGGGGGGATTGGTGAAACACTAGCCCATAGGGAGGAGGGGTGGAGGGGGGAAGGAGGTGGAATTGGCTCCTAGTGTATGACACATGGTCACATTTATGGAACCTGGAAGACCCTCCTGCTCCAGCACCTGTCCCTGTCCCTCATCAGTGCTCCAACCCCACTTCCTTCCTTACCCTTCCTCACATGCAAAGCCAGAATTTACATAAGAAATAGTACAAAGTGTAAGACCAAATTCTGGTTCAGAGTCTCAAAGGAAATTCTAAATTAAAAAAGCAGAAACAGTAGAGGAGAGCAAGACGAACAGATTTTTTTTCACAATCTAAAAAAATTGTTTCTAAGTGATTTTTAAATTAGATAACCAAACTTTAAGCCATTTCTAAGACTTTTTTTGTGGTACTTGGGGTGGAACTCAGGGCTTCATGCTAGCTAAGCAGGAGCTCTACCACTTGATCCCCTCCACCAGCCCTTTTCTGTATGGGTATTCTCAAGAAGGGCCTCAGGAACTCTTTGCCGGGCTGGCTGCAAACTGTGAGTCTCCTGATCTCTGCCTCCTGAGTAGTTAGGATTACAGTCATGAGCCACGGGCACCCAGCTCATTTCTAAGACTTTTTGATTTATTTCTACCCACCCTTTATTATACCTAATTGTCAATGTGCTTTTAGTAGAAAAAGAAAGTCCTTAATATGGTTCTACCATTTTTTATTGACAGCTTCAGTTCAGTGTATCAGGAAGAAGACCCCTTCCTCTCTAGTGGTTTGAATGATAAAACTGCCACTAATGGAAGAGTGACTAATGAATACATAATGGGCACTATCTGAGCTACAAGCATCAACAATGAGCAGATAGTGTCTCTAATGCAGACATCCTGAGAGAGTGAAGTGGAATGATTTAGACCATATCATATACACATGAGAACTGATGTCCCAGGCCACTTGACCTTATAGGAAATCCACTGCAGAGTTTTGTTACTGTTGTTGTGGCTTTGATTTTTAAAACTCTCTGACTAACACCTACACTTTAAAATAATCTATATGGCAGACGAGAACATTACAGGCAATAATTAAATTTCTGTAACAGTTATACAATGTCTTTTGAAGAAACCAGTTACCTAGTTCACTACTTCAGAGTCAGAGGCATAAAAGCACTGTATCCAAGTCTTACCTCTGCAGCTAGATAGTTCCCAGTTGCAAGATGCTTAAATCTGAACAAGCTGTTCCATTGTCCTGCACCCCCACGGCATGGGTCATGATGAACCACCTATAGACAAAGAGTAATGACAATAATGGCAAAATGGTATTCATGTCCCAGGAAACAAATGACAACAGTATACACAGAGTGCCTCTTGTATTTGACCTGTCAAACCTAGCATGTTTCCTTGAGGCCACAATGTGGCAGAAGAAAATTCCCCATGAGTGAGCAGGAGACATGTAAAACTTTATGTATTCATGATGCTCATGCCTTCCACCTGCAAATACTGCCTCACCCCAAAAGGCATGTTTCTGAGGCCAAAACCAGATATCCTGTGGGATTTCCCTATTTCTTATTTGAATATTCATTCAAAAGATGGTAATAAGAATCTACAATGTGCAGATACTCATTGTGATGTTTAATCCAGATTGTCAATTTGGTTTGATTAAGAAATATCAAGGACATTAGCAAAGCACATTTGTGAGTTTGTCTGTGAGGGCATTTCCAGATACAATTAGATCATGAAAGATTTGACCTGGATTGGGAGTGTGGCTCAAGCAGTTGAGCGCCTGCTTTGCAAGCATGAAGCCTGAGTTCAAACCTCTGCCCCACCAAAAAGAAAAGCAAAAAGATCTGGTATAATCAATGGATGAATCCCTTGATGGATTAGTGATGTGATGGCACTGATGGAAGGTGATGGAAGGTAGGAGTTGGAGCTCAGTAGGTCACCGGGAGTGTATTCTTGGGAGCTATATCTTGTCCTAGCCCTTTCTGGGATCCCCTTTTCTCAGCTTTCTGGCCACCATGAAATGAATTTATCTGCTCCACTATGCCCTCCAGCCATGGTGAACTGAACCCTCTAAAAACATAAACCAAAATAAACCCTTCCTCCTTTAAGTTGCTTTTCTCAGGTTTGGTCACAGGGATGCAAAAGCCCTTCAAGACAATAAATAGGACAAGGAACATCCATCAATATAATAAAGGCTACATTTTGCAAACTCAAAAAAAAAACAAAGAAGACAATAGGGATAGGGCACCCTGAATACAGCTTTCATTCTATAGAGAAGAGACAATCAGCAAACAAAGAAATAAGTAAGATCAGAAACTGCCAGGAAGGAGACAAACAAGTGCTTGGTGCAGTAACTAGGTAAGGCTGCCATAGATATGGCAATCCACATGGGTCACTTAGACATAGCACGTAAATAAAAACCAGAGCTCGAGAATGAGACAGCCATGCAGAGGCTGGAAAAACCATTCCAAATGCTTCATCCTTGGCTTGTGCTGTGCACACTGTGTACAAATACCCCTCAAAACTGGCCTTGCCCCAGGTGCTGAGCCTCTACACTCCACTGGATATGAAAGCAGAAAGTATGTCACTATTGAGTATGACGGGGCATGGTGCAGGAATAGAGATCAGGGTCTACATCGTCATCGCAGTGTTTGAGGATCAGTTCTTCCAATTACTATGGCATGATCACAAGTAATTTAACATATTCAGACCTGGTTTCTTCATGTATAAAATGGAGTCAACTGACAGAATTGCTATGAAGACTGAAGGAGGAGGAGGGTGAAGAAAGAAGTGAAGGAGTAAGGGGGAGGTGGAGGGTGAAGAAGAAGGAAGAGGAAGAGAAGAAGAGAAAGAGAAAGGAGGAGGGCGGAAAAGAAGGAAGAGAAAGAGGAGGAGAAAGAGAAGGAACAGAAGGGGGTAGAGAAGGAGAAGGAAGAAGAGAAGAGAAGGAGGACAAGGTTCAGAAAGGAAGAGGAGGAGGAGGTAAAAAGTGGAGAAAAAGGAAGAGGAAGAGGAGAAAGAGGTGGAGACGGAGAAAAAAATCACTATGGAGAGGAAAGATTAAAAGAAGTAAAAACATTTCAAAACTATTAAATAACATATTCACTTTTCATTCTGACTGCTCCATGTATTACAGCATTTCCAACTACATATTTGACGGAAAGGATTTCAGTGCAGTGGCACAGTTACAGCAAAAAATATCAAAGTAAATATGTAAGTGGCATTTCAAAATTCCTTTAACAAGTTTAGAACTAAATATTAAATAGGCAGAGAACTCACTATTTCATTACTGAAGTTTTTAAGCAATTTCACATTATTTCTATACTGATTTCAGTTTTTGGAACACAGTTATGATTCAACTGTACATTTTTTTTCAGGTTGCCTTTTTCTCTTCAGCCGCACCCTACTGCATGAGGCAGCATGACAGGGCAGGTTTCACACAGCCTCATCTCTGCTGGCTTTGGTGGTAATGTGAATGCCAGAGGACAAATATATCTTATCAGATTTTATTTCTGAACCGTATTATATAACCATATATTTTATATATATATATAATCAATAATATATTATATAACCATATTATATTATGTAACTATTTTATTTCTGAACCATATTATAGCTTTGAAAATGCTTTTTGTTAAATTTATAAATAAGGCTTTGTTTATTTGCAAAGACATTATACTTCTTCATTTTCTATGTTTCAAGTATCTTTAATTTGCCTTGTTACACCCTACTTTAATTATGGCTACTTCCCTCTATTTTTTATCATGTGCAAAAAAGCATGTTTTGTTATTACTTCTTCTGGCAGTTAGTATTTCAGGTATCACATTTATCTTTGCTTTTTCATTTTCCTGTACTTGTGCAAGATATCTTCTGATCCTGCCCTACCTCCTCTCCTACCTCTCTCCAGGGTGAGAACAGATTTGCAAAGATAGACGTAAATGTTACACCTTCCCCAGTAGTCATTTACATGTTGAAACACACATAACCTTATTATAAAACATTCTTCTTCTAGTTCTTTTTATTCAAATTAGAGCATTATATTAATTTTCAACCAGGACAACTTATAAATTTCATCCTGATATTATCAGAAGTGTTCTAAAACAGACGCCTTAAAAGGGAGAATGATGGGTCTGAATCAGCTGAGAACCACTGCTACATGCCTATATATTAAGTCAAGATGCAATTCATCAGCTCTTGCTTGTTCATATGAATTATGTATGTATTATCTCCCCTACTGTATGGAAAGGTCATTTAAAGCATTTTCTTACTTACTTTACCATACTGCCACATTTAATGAATACTCTGTAAAGGGTGAAGTATTCAACTATGTGTCTCTAGATCCTAATAGAAATGGTGACCCCAGTCTCTTCAGTGACTGTACACATCCATTTCTGTCTCCACTCATGGTGCTGTCACAGTGGGTCACCTGCTCCTGCCTAACCCTCATCACTTCTAATCTGATCAATGCTTAATCCTTGGCCTGTTCTATGCACACCGTGCCTTTTAAAAAGTAAAATAAGATATAATTAAATGTGCATGTGTATGTGTGTATATGAAAGAGAGACAGAGATAAGAGAGACAGAGAGACAGACCTAGTACTATCCTTTCTAATTGATCATAGCAATGAAAGGGTACAAATTAGTTCTCAAAAATTATATTGTGTGATGGGTATACCACAAATGATGACTATAACAGTAAAACTAATAGCCTTGTGGATCTTATATTTTTTATCTAAATATTTATTAAAAGCAAAAAAAATGTGCACACCTCTACTTCCCAGAGAGCCTTAGAGCTGGTAGCAGACGTTGCTGACTGACGCAGGGTTGTACGAAGGAAGATGTGCTGTTTTTTCTCATATTCGTCACAAGTCAGAAACTTCTCTTGTTCTGCATGAAACAGTCTAACAACATCACCCTAGAGAAACAGGTCGAGAACATTTCCAACAACCATCTGAACAAACAATGAAAAGCAAGAGTCTCTTTTCATTTTGGCCCTTCTGCCAGCCACTTGGCTTTTAATGATTACTTAAATATTGCGCAATCCTGGAGGGAGGGACTGTTTTAGTCAGAGTGGGAATTAAGGTTTGTAGGTTTGTGGCCACACTGTAAATTATGAACACTGGTGAATGCAGAGGTTTTGCATCCAGAATTGTAGTAAAACTATCTTCATTTCCTCCAGTAAACATCCCTGTAGCACATACTTACTCCTTTCAATACATCCTCTCGATAGGAACTAAATTTCATGAACAAAGTGATTTTCCAGCTAGTGTTGCAATTAACAGCATTCACCTGTTAATGAAGAAATACTAAGAGTTATAAGACTAAAGATTTCATTCTATACTAGAAATTATTACTTACACAAGAAAAAGGAAAAAAAGACAATTTTGGACAATGAAATAAGTCCAAAGAATATAAGAATATCTTCTAAAGACAATTCAAAAATAGCGAATAGGTATCTACATGTGCTTTAGGAGTATTAATTAGCATACCTGGGATGATGCTCACAAAACCAGGAAACTAACTGACCTCTCTCCTCCCTCTCCCTCTCTCTCTTACGCCTGTCCTCTGGAGCTTACCTCCTTACAGCCTGGGTTGTCCAGGAGCTCTATGTTGCTGGCATGGAGAGGCTGCCCTGCATTCACAGGCATCAGAACCACTTTATCTCCCACGACAATCTAGGAATCAGAGATAAATACAACTGAGACTGCACAGATATTTGAAGTAACAGAACTCTGTCACCACCCTGACACCTCGCCCTTTTATCCACACAAATTTCAGTTCAATTCTTTTCTCCTTGAGGTAAAATATCCCGAATAAATGAACATGCATGTGCCTGCCTATCAGGCTGGATTCATGAAGCTAGTGCAGATCTTTCTCTTATTAGTCTCCCATGTTAGCTCGAGCTTTCTTGAAGCCCATAAGTGGACCATTTTCACACACACACACACACACACACACACACACACACACACACAAGATCTTATGATACAAGCACAGCAGAAACAGTCAACATATCTGCCACAGTGAAACCAATCTACCTAAAGTCAGAATCATTTCAAAGGAAAGCAGAAAACATGACACATTTGTGCTGCCTTGCCAATTAGAGACATATCTGGGAAGTTGATCTTGCCATGATCTCGGTAATTATTAAACATGCTAATGTCATCTGGATTCAGGAAATACAGAAACATATACAAACTTGTAAAAATATGGTTTTGTTTGGGCCCTGGGAATCTGATTCCCTCTTAAACATCCAAAATTAATATTGCTCTATGACCCTAATGTTAATTTTTAAGTAAAAACTGAAATTGATCCTGGGAAAAGTGCTTGAGAGGTTAAGTATAAGTTACTCTTTATTTATGCTGTCATTCAATGTCTGTTAAATCTTCAAATATTTTTTATTATTTTTAGACAGCTCTCACTAAGTTGCCCAGGTCAAAATTGTGATCCTGCTGCTTCAACCTACCAAGTACCTGGAATTATCTTCAAATATTTTTATTCATAATTTAAACTGTTGAAAGGTATCCTTTCTTAATGATAATAATGAACAGTTTAATTTTAGTTATTAAAGTTACTTGCATTGCTAAACTTCCTTAGATGTATTTTTGTAGTGCCAACACTCTAAATTAATAGAATTGCTCATCACCTCAGAAGTGGAAATTAAAGCCTTCTCTCTGCATCTTTCATCCCAATTAAATATTAGATGAGATTAGTTTGATATATAAATGAAAAACAAATCAGGACTCAGAACTCCTCCATGCCTCTTAAACTAAACCAAAACTTGAAGAAACGTAATTTATTTTCAGTGTCAAGTAACCTTACATGGATTACAGGAGTCCACAGTCGTATATGGTATTGTTTGCACAAAGTATATCTGGAGATTCAGACGTGATAGAGAAGCCTCACAGAATTCATCACCCTACCTTTCAAACTGGTAATAAGCCAGAAGATGTGACTCACAAAGACTCACCACAGCTTACCTAAGCACAGGTAATGAAAGAACATGAAGAAACAGCGTGAAGTAAAATGATGGAGGGAAGAGCAGATACTGTGTAATATTAAAGAACTCTCCCCAATAGTTAACCATGGGGGAAGGGAGTAGGGGAACTGGGCAGAAGGAAAGGGGCAGAAGAGATTTTTACAATCTTTGTATTGTTTTCTACCTTTGAACCATGACTGGTACCTCTGAAAAGATAAATCATAATTGAAAAGCAATGAAAATCAATATGGCTTAAACATATTTCCAATTCCCTCCTTCCTTAAAAAAAAAAAATGTCACTGAAGCTATTTTCCATGACATCAAGACATCCTTAAGTCACAGAGCCACATGTGGACCCAAGTATTCAACCACACTATAAACTAGTGGGAGCTTGACACATTTTACTAGGGCTATACCTGTTTGTCCAACTTCTTAAACAGCATTTGACTAACTTTTTCATTCTCATCAATAATGTACAAATATTAACCAAGAAGTTTCTTTAAAAATAATATATTTTTAGTTCTTCCAACTAAATACATTTAGTTGCAACTACATTTGCTGCTCTAAGTCTTCTATCTTACTATCATTCTCTGAGCCAATTCATATGCTATATTTACTTCAAAACACCACACATTAAAGTTTCAATATTTTTAAGATAACAGCCACATAGCCAAAATGTTTTTTAGTGCCTATGAGACAGCTTCCAAAGGTTACAAGAACAGTATGCTTAAGTAGAATCAAGCATTAATTCATGAAAAATTTCCAGGCCCTCAGTCTTATTCTTGACAATGGTTACCTTGACTTACCACAATAAATAAAACTTATAGATGGAATGGACAAGATGCCAATCATGTGAAACTAAGAGCACAGCAAGAGGTGCCAGGACGAAAACAAAGGTGTGTAAGAAATGGTTCCTATTCCCAGGGAACTCAGACCTAAAATTAGAAGATCTGACAAATGTGAAACTTGAGAGTGTAGTTCAGGGCGATTCACTGAGGGAGTTGAGGCATCCATTCTGAGAAGCTGTGCATTTGGTACATAATTTAAGGGTGAAGTTGTTTTACATCATATTCACTGATCTCATCAGCCATCACATTCAGTAGTGCACAAATATCTGTTTTTTAAAAATTAGAATTCTAAAAGAACTTCCGTTGGTTCTGTGTAACAGGGATTTTGCTGAAAGTAAAGAGCAATATAATACTATTTTCAGATTTGAGAGCAACACAGGCCATGGTAAAAAGAACAGCACAGTAGGACTCAAACGCCAGGTGGACTCTGCTAGAATTTCCAGGCATATAGCTTCTCTAAAAATAACAAAATTTGCTTTCTAAGCAAAAAGAGTCTCTCTCTCAAGAGTTGAAATTGTCCCTTGATTTAAAAAAAAACCTTTTCGTACTTCTAAATCTACTATAGTGCTAAAGAAACCTTGTCTTCTTAGATCAAAACTGAAAATGAAAAATTATTCAATCATAAGAAGATAAATGAAAATGAAATATTTATGCTCTCTGCTCATGGTTGTCCCCAGTTATTTTCTATCAGTTCAACAGGAAGCAACGTCTTTCTGCACAGCTGAAGGTCAAGAGAACCATGAATCTATTTATTCTCCGAGCCACACATCCCATAATTCTCTAACACATACTGTAAAGATGTATGGAGTGGTCGAAACCATTAATTTTGTGGACATGCACACCTCTCTCCCCAGACTCTCATCCACCTCATTCTTGCATTTGATTTGGGTCAAAGAACATCTTATTGAATACATACAACCTAAACGATAACTTAATTGCTAAATAGTAAACTATTATTACTAAAGTCCTCTAAACATTGCAATTTCCTCTTCTTCATTTAATAATGCTGTTAAAAAAAATCAGTAACAATTTAACCACTTTCTATGAAGTAACAGCATTTGCAACTGCCTTCAACAAAATACTTAAAAATGCTACCTATTTCTAAGGAAGGAAATGAGAGTTACAATACAGCTACCTTTGTGACCTATATAAAGCAGTGGGTATGGTAGACTTCCTCAGCAGCCTTAACCACACACAGAAGCTACACAGAGTGAGCAAAACCAGTGAGATCTTTCAGCAACACAGCAACATAGAAGGTTGTTTTCAGCCATGCCAGATGGAGCATATCTAGAAAAGGACAACTTCTGTGCTTCACTTAACAATTACACTGTCCATTTTTACCAGGATGGTGTGTCTGGGTGGGAGGTTTTATTTTGTTTTGTTTTGTTTTCCCCAGGATGACTGAGTATTTGAAATAGTTCATTACATTCAACTCTCTGTGTTTGCTGCAAAGTGCTTGGAAAGCAGGAAAAGAAAAATACGTCAAGAGAATGGATTAAGATGCACAGCTAATCTAAAGGTCTCAATTTACCCAATCATTTCATCTGTACTGTATTCTTTTAGAGTCTGAGCTTGTTTTGCTTGTTTTGGTGTTTAATCTTCATGGACCACCATGACAGGGAATTGGGGTGGAGAGAGCATTACAAAAAAGGATATCAAAGGTGTGAGTCCTTCACAAACTGCATAATCACTCCCAGAATACATTGAGAGTTGATTGTAATTAACTACATACTAAAATTAAAATATGTATCATGCTCATAGCACACATCACTGGATATCAAAAGAAAAAAAGTACAACTTAATTTTTTAAGGGATCCAACACAAGACTGTATGTTACACTTTCCTGCATGCCATGCTTATCCCAAACCTTACCTAAGGAAGATCCACCTGATAATTTTTATACCAAGTTAACTCATGAAGCGTGCATCCTGTGGGATGGAATTTATATTTTAAAATTCACTGGAAAAATAGATTCACTGTTAAAAAAGACATATCTAAGATAAGAAATACCCAAAACGTATTGCTGATTGAAAAAACTATCAGAAAGATTATACTTTTATATTACTTTGGATTCATGATGCTAGTTTTTTTAATCTCAAGCATTCATTGCCTGGCCCAATATTCATAAAAGTTCTAATTATGAAAGTTATTCAGTGCTTGGTGTCAACCAGCATTTTTTACTGAGCATTGTCACACAACACTTTATTCATTACATACAAAAATATCTAACTATTGAGCCTATGGGATCATTTGACAGATTTTTTTTCTCTACTCAATAAAATAGCAGAAAATATTTCACCAATTCCTAAAATCTGCATGACAATATACACATAATCCACAACTTTTGTAAGTGTACCTGTCATCAGTGGGTAGGTGCCAAGCCTGCCGCTCCTCATACACTGCACCTCTATTACAACATGCAGACTGAGAAGCTGGCCATAACCCAGGGGTAGACACCGCCATGATTCATGGTGCTACTCTTATAAACTCAAAGGGTTAGACACCATTTCCTACACACAGCTCTTTTCCTTGCAACCACGTTCCCCCTGATTAGGCAAGGAAGTAAATTCTGCCTCCTTCAACAAGGATTAGCCAACATTACAATTGCTTGAGTTCTTTCACACAATCTCTAGCTGAAAGATGACTTTAAATTAATCTTAATTCTGATTTTTATGACTTCTGAGTACAAACCATGCCATAAATAAGTGTACTTAGCACAGTAAAGACATTAACATGTAAGTAATGAAGTGAAACCTGTATTTCATTTCTTTGCACTTTCTGAATTCTCTCACTTAAGGATTATATTCCTTATAAATGCACCATTTCCCTCCTAATTTTATATTTACATACATTGTCACCCTCACTTCTCAGCTTCCAGAAGGGATGAATATAAAACCAAGACCCTTCATTTCCTGCAGCATCCAAAGACACACGCATGGCATTCTTCTCCAGTAAAGCAGGCAACCTCTTGTTTACAGTAAGGTATTTGTTGCTTTTTATATGCAGCAGCTGTAGGGAAAAGACATGCATTATGTTTATTACTTGATTTCTACTGTTAATTTCACTTAGATGTTCATAAATGCATCATACGTCCCCAAGTCACAGGGCTTGCAGTGGAAATGGAATGAAGGACCTGTGTTCAGACTTCACAACCACCACATCTCCAAGTTGACTTTCTTTAGGTTCCTCCTCACCCCAACACCAATTCTGCTCCATAATAAAGTGAACACGTGAGGAAAATTAGGCAGGGGACACTAATTATTTTCATCAACTGATAAAATAGAATAACAGAATAAAACCAGACCTTCCAGAGAAGACCTGGAGGTTCCTCTAAGTCACATCCTTTCCCAATGCCAGCATAGCCACAAAAGGAGAACATACTCAACAAGAACCAAGAAACGACAATCATCTACCAACCTACTTGGTATCATGAACCACCCCTGCCCATGGAGGCCCTAGCTCTAATTCTGTGATGAGGTGGGCTGCCTGCCTATCCTAAATGCACACCACAACTTTTGAAAGGATGCTGACCCCTTTTCATAGATGAGTGCAGGAGCACTGTTCCTCACCAAGCCTTTGTCTATGGATTCTATGGGCAAATTTTTCCCAAAATGTGACTGTACTGAGTAGGAAAACCAAAACAAAATAGGCTTTCCATCTATTATCAATTTCAATCATTAAAAAAGAAAAAGGTCATTTCAGTACACATAGGGAGAAGTCATCTTAAAATAAAAAGCAATTCTTTAATTGTCAAAAATCAGCCTTTTGCAAAGTTCGCCCTCGAGCCCATGGCTCTCACTTTACTGCAAAGCACTGAACACCTTTGAGACTCTGCTCCTCTGGCTCCTGCACATTGAAGCCCATGCTCAGTCACCATCTGAGCAGGCAAACATTTGTACTTCAAATCCTTGGCAAGGAGCATAAGCTCTAACGCTGCATTTAGCTGTAATCAAAACCTGATAAGAGAAACTGTTTCTGGAGGATAGTCCAAGAGGTGTGCTGTCCATGCACACAGACTGTGTCACACCACCATTAGATTAAGTCACACATCGGGAAGCTGCAGACCCCAAGTCTCTTATCTCGTTCCTGCTTTCCCTGCATTGTGGCACTTTGCCATTAGCCAATGACAAAATATCAGGAAATATTATTTTTATAAGTACCTCATTGTGGCATTTACTATAAGGACGTTAAGGCTATTGTCTACTGTATTAAACAGTGTCCTCTTTATGAACACTCAGGAGAAACACTTCCCTGCTCTTGTTTCTGGGAACAGCTGTGCTTCTAGACCTCTGCTTTGCTCCATGCTCTGGCCTTCCTGTGCCTATACAGAAGCAGGCCCTTGCTTCATGGCTCCACAGCCTAAGAAGCCTTCAGGTAATGTTCACCTGACTTTACCGCATGGCTTCTATGAACATGTCTTTCCCCTAACCTCAGCTTACTCATCCAACCGTTCCTTTCTCCTTGACCCAATCGCTTTATTATTTGTCTTTTATCTTGTTATGTGGTACATATTTTGGAAAATGCCTTACATTCTTTGTGGAACAAGGTGGGACAGCCCAGATAAACTGGAATGAGCACACTAACTGAAATGGAAGACCTATAAACAAAAGGGTGGTTTGCTTCCAAAAGGACAATTTGAAAACTTTCCAATACCAAACAGAAAGTAAAGTTCCCAGTGTCAAACACTAGTGTCATTAATCCAAAAGACTACTGCTTATCAGTCTTTAGAAGAAATTCTTTCCCTGCCTTCCTCTTTTTGATGTAGTAACTTATGCAGGCATCCAGATAACATCACTTCTTTATGTGTGTGCATCAGACTTCTACTTCTTTTCTTCCTCAGTACTGGGGATTGGACCCAAGGTCTTACACATGCTCAGCAGGAGTTCTACCACTGAACTATACCCCCAAATCCAAGACTTATTCATAAATGTATAAAATTGTGCACTGGTTATCAACTGAGTAAGTCATAACAAATATAATTTCCACTGTAGAACAAACTATATTCTTTCAAAATTTTCCTACAGCTTGGCATTCCAACCAATATGGACAATTTGGCATGTCTCCTGTAACATATTTACATGTTTTAAGAGAAAATAGAGACTTACTTGTATAACATTACTGTATTTCACAATTTCCCCCAACAGCTTCTTATTCTCTGATTCATTTTGTTTCTGCTCCAGTTCTGCAGCATGCTATAAAATCATCAAATACTCAGTGTAGAGATATCATGAACACAGTACAGTAACTGACAAGGAAGTGAACAGTTTTATACAGATACAACTACAAATAAAACAGACTGGAGTGTGGAGAGGGAGGGAGAAGGGAGCAATAATGAAATAATTTCACAGTTCATGCCGGAACACAACCAAAAATGTCTTCAGTCAAATTTATGTCAGAATTCAGAAAAGAATTGTCACTCGGTCTTATAAAACTTCTCTAAGAAAGAATGCAAACCCAACGGGATAGCAGGTGAATTGCAAAAGTCTGAAAGTATAGTTTCCAATTCTGAAAGTAACAGGAATTTTAATGATGCAAAATTAAGTTCTGTCAAATTCACATTCAACCAAACCATAAAAAATAGTCTTTACGTTATTTTTTCTAAGTCTTTCAGGAAAAATAATTTAAGTAGTATGTCAAATGAAATATGACTGGATTAAATATTCCTATTTGATGTGAAATTTTTAGTCTGGCACACCCTAGAAAACAGCAGCAGGAATGTGCTGGTACATGCCAGGAAGTTAAGTGGTCACACCCCACGACCTAAAACTCCCTTCCACTTTGCAGCATGTTGTGTCTACTGAGATCCCTGTGTATTAGCAAAAACACGAAGCTAGAAAGCCATGAGTACTTTGTTTGTCATTTCTGCTTGTGATCCAAAAGCAAGGCCAAGGGCAGCTGGCCTTACCTGCAGCTTCTTCAGCAAGGCGGCCTCTGTGTGGTTCCCTTGTTTGGCTTGTTTGGCTTTCCAATACTGCTTCTGGGCAGAATAACGATTCATAGGGCACACCTTGAAAAGGCAGTCTAGGACAAACACAAAGAAACCCTGTAACTAAGGCTACCAGCACTTCACAGCCATCCCATGCAGTCTTTGTGTGGGAATCTTGAATCTGAGCATAAGGACACACAAAAGCCATGCAAGCCCATTCTCCTGCTAACCCATAATTCACTCTGTAACATCCTTCTCAAACAATTCTTGTTTAAAGAACTCAGCTACAATCTCCTTCATCACTAAAGTTTGTTAAAGAATACTGTAGCCAGTGTAATTGTGATATTATCAGGCATTTCTTCATTGTAATGGGGACATGGTCTCCCAGTGAATGGAATGAGATTAGTTTTTTATCTGACCTTGCACATTTAATACTATTCATGGTCAGCATTACCCACAAAATGAGTCAGGAAATAAAAACAATCAGAGCTAACTAATGCCATTCCTCAAGTTTCCAAACCCCTAGGGTAAATATGGCATGGAAATATGAGAGACAATGTGATATAGTGAAAAATAAAGCAAAGCAAAACAACAACAACTATTCCAAAAGTTTAGTTCTGGCTCTATTCCTAAATATCAAGATAGGAAGTCACAGCAGAGTTCTATAGTGGTATCTCTAAAGCAGAAAGCAGAGTATATATGTCCTTTTCATGAAAAACAGAACTCACAATTCCTTTACATGCGAGGATTCTGTATCACGGAAAGGACTTCAACCTAGAATAACAGTCAGTCTAGTGTTTGATGATAAGAGAATACAGAACATCTAAATATTATTTTCATTTTTCTCACAAAGATGCATTAATTCACATAACAAATGTACTCTACTTTGATTAATGTGGTTATGTTTAGAATCAGCCTCATTTTTCAAATATGTATCACAAAAATGAAATTCAGTCCACTCAAATATCCATTTAGTCACATTGTTGTCTATTACAACAACAAAAATGATCAAGAAACGTGAATGCAGAATTTTTAAAGCTTTTAGAACAAACAGAAGAAACAATGACTTCTTTTCTACACTCTGTAATTGTAGACACAAATTCTATGGCTTGGTCTTCCTGCTCCCTCACCAGGGTACAGAAAACTGATTCATAACTTCTAACTTAAAAATACTGGAATGAATGAGTAAACAAGTTATATGCAGCAGAGAACAAATGCGGTCTAACAGCCAAAAGTAGGCTGAGAGGCCATCATAGAGCAATACAGGAGCCGCCACCTGGCACGTCACATGTAAACCAAACACATACGAGCCCTAGAAAACAGCAAAGAGAATTACACAAAGTTGTGAAGCACAGGTATAAAGGTTGTTCACAAACACTGACTAAAGAATACTCCTGGTTTAACACAGTGGATTATTTTGATTTCTGGTTTCAGGCAAGTGACAAAACTCTACATTGTTTTTGTGCAGGAAAACACAAATCAATGTTGAAGTAGAACTGAACCCTGTAATCTATAGTATGCATTTCTGAATTCATTCACATATGAAAAGACAAAAACTGTGTCCCTCTCCATTGTTACAGATTCCTAACGAAGCTCATTCAGAAATGGTCCTATGACAGAGAAAGTATGGTTTCTAAATTGTAGACCACCTCAATAGCATTCCTAATTAGTGGTATCTTTGGGTAGCTTTCAAAACCACTGTCCTGGTCATGCAGTTAGGGCTACTGTGAAGTACTGGCCAACAATTCAGCCAAACACATTTACTGTAATCCCCTGCAGGAGTCTCGCCCTGAGCTGCTGGGTGTTATGACTCAGACCTCATCCTCAGAAAGCCCACACCCAAGGTTTCATAGTGGAGCTCTGGAGAAGGTGCTGTGGACACAAAGATGACCGGGGCCCACTTTACCAGACAGGGGAGGCTAGAAAAAGCTCCCCAAGAAGACCTGACAAATTTTAAAGAACCAGTATTAACTCAGCACATAAGTAAGGGATTTAAATGCACAGCAGAGGGGCATTTTAGTCACTTTCAGCAGCTGTACAAAAGCAGAGAAGAATGCTAAGGGACTACTACTTCTGCAAGAGAACTAGCAGCTTGGCGGTGAATGGAAAACACAGCGCAGTGCTGAAGACAGGACCTGTGGCATTGGGTCCTAAGCTAAGGAACACGAACTCTATCCCATGGAAAATGCTGGACTCTTGAAGGGTTTAAGTTCTGACAGCATGCAAAAGACAACATAAGCAAGAGGCCAAGCCAGCACAATAGCCCACTTCCAGGGAGGTGGGGGTGTGGGGTGTCCTGACTGGACTGGATAGGAGCTTTGGGGAGGCACAGATTTAAAAAGAAAGCAGCTAAACCAACAGCTTAATACCTTGTGGATGTGGGCTGGGAAAATGTGAGGGCAGGGGAAACTGAAGTGGGCCAGACAAACAGGCTTCCACCACTCTTCTGACAATGAGAAGCCCTAGTTTTATGGGGCCCTTGGGATCTCCTACAGGTGACATCTCACTTTGTATTCCAGTAAATATGCATGGGAACTAGACTGAAGGGCTGTGAGAGCTGACAGAGCAAACAGTCCCCATAAAGAAGAGCTTTTATTGGGAGTGTGTGTGTGTGTGTGTGTGTGTGTGTGTTGAATTTTTTTTCCCTCTGCCTCCTTTGGAACACATTTTTAAAAATCTACTCGACTTGGACTGGTTGTGTAGTTTCTCGGATTCCAAATTTACTGCATAATAAAAGTGTTAATAATACATGCCACACCTAATCCACGAGGCTGCTGAGATGCAGAAAAAGATGATGTGTGTGAAAGTTCTCTGTGAACTTTGAAGCCCTATTATGAAGGCAAGCAAGGCAGTATTATTACTGTTGCCTCACTCTTTCAGCAACAGCGTCACCAAGATGAAAAGATGACTAAACTTCCCAGAGCCCTCAGCAAGGAGCAACACAAAGTGGAGTTCTTGGGTTAAACCTGAACACACACCAAGAGCACCCCATTAATGATAAGGAATCCACCCTTTGGGTGTGAGATCCACAGTGTGTTTTCATATAAAATTCTGATATTCTCTGAAACAGAATGCAGTGAGCTAAGGCTACAATCTCCATTACCTTTTAATATCTTTAAAATACGTGGATACAATCACAACTCCAGCATGGGTGGAGTTTTTGACAAACCCAGTTTTTCCTGAGTGCAGGATTTAGCTACTTCAGAACTACCCAAGTCTCCTCCGCCCTACTACCTTGCGTCTAAAACTAGCTCTCCAGTATTTCTTAGTCTCTCGTTTTCTAAAATTAGAGGTGTGCGTACACTAAGAAAAATCTTTAAGGGGTTCTCCAATCAGTAATCAGATCAGTCAGATCAGTGCCACTTTCTAAATAGGTAACAGCCTCTTCAGCATCTCCAGGCTCAAAGCATTAAAAAAAAAAAAAAAACTTAAATGATTTCCTATAATCTGTGTTTTTGGTGTTTGTTTATGAGGTAAATATCCCCCTATGAGGGAGGTTTTTTTGTTTTTTGTTTTATTGTTTTTAAGTTTAACCCTCAGACCCAAGGCCAATATTTGCAGAAATACAGATGGTCAGGCTATGTCAGTAATCCAATAAAACAGGCAATTATAAGAACAATGGCTTAGAGTCAGAACTTCTTTTCTAACAGCTGTGGAAGGAAACTGAGCTCTGCCCAGCAGCATTCACTTTTCTGATTTCAAATTGAGTGGAGGGAAGAAATATAAAAGCCCTGGAGATGGGGGAGGGCAGGAACTCCATGCCATGCAGCACTGAAGTCACAGGACTAACTAACCTCCCCACTCAACTCTGCATAAATTGGCCAATCTACACCTCCACTTCCAATATTCACCATCTAAATAGTTTTGAAAAGCATGCTTTATTCCTATAAAAGTACCTCCTAAGACATTTGTACAATGCACAATTTCTGACTCCCAGAAACCCAGGAGTTCCGTGTTGGCCCACAGGTTGGCTTTGGTGGTGGTGCAAAGAAAACAGGCTTTCTCTTTTCTTCTTCCTAGCACTGTCTTAAGATTTAAATGAGGCAGAGCATATTAAAACATCAACATGTGCCTGTCATTTAACAAAGCAGACATTCAACAAATGGATCTTTCATGTCACTTGTAAAATCATCTCACACTGATTACAGGGAACACAGCTGCCAAGGGCTTCATGACCTCCACATGGAGGAGTGTGGGGGAAGGAAAGGCCCTGGGACTTTCCTTTTCCGATGATAGAAGAGGATGCAGCAAAGTTCAATGATCTCTATGACAAAAAGTAAGCTAGGACTTTCCCAATGATAAATGAAGAGTGTTAGGATAAGGAACAGGAAGACAAGGGGCCACCACACACTAGTAATCAGAATCCAAAGTTGATCATGGGAATGGTAGGCATCCCTTAGCCAAAAATACAACTGTAACTCTGTTTTTGTCTTTCAGCTTCTCTAAGAAACACATGCTGAAATACAGTGTTTTCATAAAACTCTTTATGTTTAG